>NW_009952577.1:259705-265633 GCF_000747805.2 Chaetura pelagica | reverse complement strand
CACTCCAGGGCTCAGAAGCCAAGCTGTAGTTAGCTGTCATCTTAGTAGACTCTTTCTCACTTTAAAATCAATCTTTGATTGGATGTAACTTGTATAAGCAGCAATCACAGCCTTCTTTCAATGTGTATTGCTTGCTGCCTACTCGCTATAGAGCCAGAATTGGAAAATAAAGAAGTTATGTCAGTGAAGTATGTAGGATGAATGTAAAGCAGAAGTGGAGAAAAAACATTCACCTCATTATTCAATACATACTTCTAGACTGAAGTCAAACATATCCAAAAACCACCTGCCATTTTAATTTTCTACAAAGAGTATCCCAAAGTTCATGACTGATTTTTAAAACAATCACATACAAACCCACTTATAGATGCATTAGAATTTAAATGTGACAGATTCTACTGGAGTTGATAAACATGCTATTTCATACCCCATCCTAACTAGGAGCAGAAGGGGTTTTCAGTGACTTTCAGGTATTCTGTGTTTCTTTCTTCACAGCAATGGGATTTGGTAGAATTCAGCAACTTGGAGAAGATGCTCTGTCTTTGCAGGACTGAACATTTAGTTATCAGTAGACAGAAATATCAATAAGCAAAATGTTTACAAAAGACGTATTTCAACGTGATTTGTATAGGTGTGGCTGTTCACAGAACACAACAGAACTGTATCTTTAAAACACACCTCAAAGTTAACTCAGTTACTCAGATTTTGGAAATGGCAGTGGGTTTAGAATACAGGCACACAGGTTCTCTGAGTACTGGGACAAGAGGAGAGGGGAGAAGAATAAGGAAAGGGTGAGGATAAGGCAAACAGAAAAAAGGAGAGGAGAGCACAGAAAGAGAGAAAGAATATTCCCATGGCCTCAAAGAGGAAAGACAAGAAAGAAGCTAAGAACAAGTTAAGAGCTAAAAAACATAGCTGTATAGTGACAGCTTTGTAAGACCATTAAAATACATCAAAACTACACCCAAAGCTGATAACAGAATCATAGAATCATTAAGCTTGGAAAAGACCTTCAAGATCATCAAGTCCAACCATCAGCCCTATACCCCCATGACCATTAAACCATCTCCTGAAGCACCACATCTGCCCGTTTTTTTAACACCTTTAGGGACAGTGCTTCCACCACCTGCCTGGGTAGCCTGTTTCAATGCCTTACCATTCTTTCTGTGAAGAAATTTTTCCTAATATCCAACCAGAACATCCCCTGATACAACTTGATTCCATTTTCTCTTGTCCTATCACTAGTCACCAGGGAGAAGAGGCCAACACCCACCTCACTACAACCTCCTCTCAGGCAGTTGTAGAGAGTAATGAGGTCTCCCCTCAGCCTCTTCTCCAGGCTGAGAAGCCCTAGCTCACTCAGCCTCTCCTTATAAGACCTGTACTCCAAACCCCTAACCAGCCTAGTTGTCCTTTTCTGCACCCTAAGCTAATACATATGTCTTCTGAGTAAAATCTTTTGAATCTTATTCAGGCAAAAAATAGATTATAGTAAATGCTGAGTAGAATTTGGAGTTTTCACAATTTACTAGCAGAATTTCTAGTTATTATTCTCATTGTTTTTTTCATTAACATTGAAACTCCATGTGAAATCCTAGCTTCATTGAAGTCAATACCAAATCTCTCTTTGACTATAATGGGCTGAGAATTTATGTATCATTAGGCACTACTACACATATTAGGTCGCTAACAGAAGTATAACATTACATTAAAGACATATATTCCAATGCAACTGGTAAAAGAGCACAGGCTAAAAGGAAACACAATACTTTTTGTATCTTTAATCACTGCCCTATTTAGCAAAACTACAACGATATTTCGTGCACACTTTGAGATGTTGTGGGCACTGCTGCCAAAAGAAGTCAACCTAACCACTAATGTGAATTGGTTCTGAAATTCAACTTGCTGCATAAACTTGCTCCTGAAGGGAGGGAGAAACATGGAATCAGGAATGAATGTCTGCCTATGAAAGGAAAGTATGTCTTCCTTTAGTGGAAATGACAGTTTGTTCCAGCTTAAAGTGTTTGTGAAATTGTAATGGCAGAGGGACCAGGGACCTATGTTTTTTTCAAGTGGTCTCCAGGTAGAAGTACCCATAGACCACAAGCATATCAAAGCAGTGGATGAGAATAGTCAGCACCTATTTACGATGTGCATGGCAGAAAGAAGAGAACAGAATTGTGCATCAGAAGAGCTCAGACACAAGCCTTGATGCTGCTTCTGTGCTGAGGAATAGGTGTCTTCAAGCCCCTGCGGTGTTTAGGTTCCCACTGTGAGGACAGGTTGAGCTTGTTTTGTCCAAAGATGTCCAAGCACCTGACTGTGAATTATTCATGAAAAAGAAGCATACAGCTACACTCAGCCCTGCAAGCACCAAAGGTCCAGCAACAAAGGAAACATATTAGCTTCTATTTCACTTGGTCCACAGGCAGAGCATGCTTAACTGCCTGCAAAAGGCAATGCAAATGTAGCCCTCTGTCTTTTACTTCTGCTATTCTTCATTGGCCTGGTTTATTTACGCCCTCATTCCAGGTCCTGTTTAGACTCCTTGGTCCTGCACAGCACCAGCAACTATTTCCAACTGCTCTCTCACAGGAATGGGAATTTTTAATCCAAAGTGTCAGAAAAAGCCAGCACTGCAAAGCTGCAGGCAGCAGATAATTCCCCCTTTCATTACCAGATTTAATTCCCAGGTCCCAGAGAATGGAAGTCAAGGGTGAAAGCTGCTGCAGGTAGGAAGGAGGAGTGCTGCTAATTATGAACCACGTGGGGGGCATGCATTTTCTTGCACTCAGTAACACAAAACACCCTATTGCCTATGCAGCATATCCAAATGGCAAAGTACAGTCATGTCTCTGATGTCTCTAATGGAGACAGAAGATCTCCCAGAACATTTTGGCTGAGCTCCATTGACTTCAATATGCTACAGCAAGAACTGCAGGAATTCACCCACTGAGAAACTAATAATGGATAGGGGTCTTTCTTACTCCCCTTTCTTTTCTACCTACTCTTGAAGCAACTTAGATACAGATAAGAAAGTGTTTGTAAAAGAAGTAGAAAAAATGGGATTTAGAGGAGGAAAAAAAAATTGGAAGAGCTGGGAGAAAGGAAGCAGCAAGCAAATTAAATCTTGCTTTCATTATCTCAGAGGGGGTGGAAAGAAAAAGGAAGAGATCAAGGAGCTTAGAGTAATTAATTAATTCATTGTTTAGATTGTCTCCTATTCTTCAGCATAGAAAAAAAAATCAAGATTAAAAATAAAAACGAAAGCAAAAGTAATTGGAATAATTAACGCATAATTACACTGTTGTGATGATTTGTTTTTGTTCTAACTACAAAAAAAGTCCAATAAATCCTACTTCATCAAGTTATTTCTTTAACAATATGATTTTTTCAAAGTAAAAGCTTTTGAAGTGTGCAATTAAATGCCTTTTGAAAAAAAGGAAGGAAGCTTAATGCTCAAACCAAAGAGATCAGCCCAAACAAATATCTCCTATATCACAGTAAGAAGTAAGGAATGTCCACTTATTTTGGATTGATCTGTCTTTACAAGGCACTGCACTCTAAGACTTAGATACCTCTCTATCCTCTGCATACCCCCTACAAGAAAGCACACTCCTAAACACGTGCTCCTAATGCAAAATTGGAAACCTGGCATGCAACTGAATTTCACAAAGCCTGAAATGCTGCTTCTGAAGAGGTAAAACTCCCCATGTGTTTCCATGGAGAGCCGCTGCTCTGGGTGACCTCTGCCAGTGCAGCTCCTCAAGAGCCTGTTTTTGATAACAAGAGAGAAGTGTGTGGCTCCAGCCCACCTCAGCTCAGTCACTCACCACACCTTTGGGCAGCGCAGCAGCCAATCTGTTGAGCAGCTTTGTGGTGAGGCAGAAAAAGAGGAAAACAACGGTGCTCTGACACTGCCCTCCCTGGCTGGGGAAGCCCAGCCTGCTTCGCCTCCTCAGTGCTCTGCTGGGGCAAAGCTGGTGGGGTCTATAGATGGAGATCCACTCAGGTACTAATCCTGACAGAGAAACAGCTCATGTGCAAGCACAGGCAGTTTTAAATCTGCTGGTGAATCTGAGAGAGGTTACCTCTGGGCCTTGCAATGATTTGACAGCATGTACTATATGCATAATGTATGTGACTAGCGCAGAGACAGAGATGATGTGGTAAACAAACAAGTGCTGTAGTGGAAAAGATATGCACCGATCTGACTTGTCTAAATTGAAATCACACTGAAGCCACTACTGACCGCACAACATACTGAGCTCTCTCAGCAACAGCTCCGAGGTTCATGATCTAGGGCAACAGCTACTGCTCCTAATTTCTCTGAAATACAAGGTGAACAAACTCATTAGGAAAAAAAGTATCATGGTCAGCCTTGCTAGCAAGACACAAAAAGGACAGCAATATTGCAGGATAAGGCTAGTGTCTGCTAAGACAGTGATCAGCCTCAATAAAGTCCTATGTCAGCTGCAGATAATACTAGCCTGGAATACCCAGCATTTTGTTTATTACATCCAGTTATGTTACTTCTTTTAACATGTTCTTATTGTCATTGTTGTTCTGGTTATGTTATTTATGGCAGTATATATTGTTTATTATTATTGTTGTTATTATTACTGCTACTGTATTATCATCATCATATACCTCTATAGCCCCACTGAAGTTGGTAAAATGTCTACTCCAAGAAACACTTCTAGGAAAAATTGGTCACTGAATCATTGGTTAATATTGGCTTTTTGGTATTCTTTCTACGTAGCTTACAATATAGAATTTTTTTATCCCAGCAATCCTCTTCATTTGATATTTCATATCATATCCAGGCTACTCACTCACTTAGGCTGCATTTTCCAGTACCGTGTCAAATGTGACTTGATGTAGGGAGTTGAAGGAATTGGGAAAAAAAAGACTTGAAAGGAAACTGCTCAAGACAGCAGTTGAATAGTGTATGATAGACAGCCTTATGCAATCAGTGGGCAAAATTTTCAGATGATGTAGTTTTGCTGAAGCTAGTAGACCTGTACTGGAAGCTTACAGAATATGTTATTAGACACAAAGAGACTTTAAGGAGAACTTTAACCTTCCAAATAACCTAACCTGGTTAATTTCTTTCAGGGATTTCAGAGCTGGCCACTCCAGAAGAAAAAAGAAACAAACACAAAACAACAAAAAAACCCACCAAAAAACCAAAACAAGCAAACAAACAAAACCCACAAAACAAAAACCAACCCCAACCAAGCAAAACAGATTCTGTATCATGGGAGTTTATGATATCTTTAGTAGACGTGGCACATTTTAAATGTTGCTCCATAATGCAGTCATTTATATCTCAGCTATTCCTCTGCACTCTTCAATTATTAAAGTTTAATGCACAGAATTCCTTGGGGACTTTCACATTTATTAACAAAGCATTTTATGTGCTAACAGAAAATCCCAAAATTAGGAGAAATCATTTACAAGCAGACAACAGCTGTTACAGCATTAAAACTTTAATTGGCACCCCCTAACAGATCATTGGGTATTTCAGTCATCCTCTTAAGGATGCAGAAAATCCTTATAATATTCAGAAAGAGAACAATTTGTAAGAAAAGGATTGCACACAACCATAGATTGAGTGTGCATGCAGATGCAAATACACGGCTGTCTGAAATAGATGGTGCTCCGAGAAGGCACTACAAATCAGGAACCTGAATTCTGCCAGTTACCTGTGATTTTAGACAAGCCATTTCTCTAATTTGGTTCCCTACCCACTCCTTGCCAGTATATCTTACAAGTTCTTCAGAACCAGGGTCATCTGTCACTGCACCTCTTATTAGAGAGAGCCTTCAGCTACCTTGGTAAAGACATTGATAAAAATAATGGACACAATTTGTTAACACACAAAAATGTGAGAAGGTGATTCCTTGTGCACTATGCAAGCGAAAG
>NW_009952577.1:190295-259547 GCF_000747805.2 Chaetura pelagica | reverse complement strand
GAGAAGCTCTTCTGAAGATATGAGCACTTGGAATCAATACCGAAACAACATAAATCAACTTTGACAATGCATCCCTTAACCAAATTCTGCTATTGTAAAAACAATTTTTTTAAGGATTAGAAGTGACTGAGAGACAGAGAATACCATTGATGAAATTATCAGTGGACTGGCTCAATGACACATTTGGAAAAATATTAAAATTAACAGAGTAATGGGTATAGTAAATTATCTCTGTATTTCAACATCCATGCATCTAAACCTTGCAGAACTAGAATGAAACTGAAAACTACTGGTATTCTTCTCCTTAAGGATTTTTTCCATCTGTCAATAATATTGTCACAAAGTTTTCTCTGTTTTCCTTCATTCCCACGAAACCCAAATAAAACAGAAACAGAGAATCTGGAGAAGATTATTAAAATTGGTATTTAAAAAATTGCCTTGGGATGGGAATTCATCTCGTAAGCAGCTGCTTAAGTGTTTTGTTAATCTTGGGAAGTTTTTCTCCAATGGGAGGAAATACATAATGGTTTCACAGCTTAGTCACATTAACAACAAAGTATATCAAATGCTTTTTTCATAGCATAGTTAAGGAAATACTTCCTAATGTTGCTGAAGATTTGACTTTGGATATTATGTGGGAAACAGAAGGCTAAGCAGCCATTATTTGCAGAATAGCAACGCAACTATTATTCTTGTCTTACTTTCACCAGCAACCTTCCTGTTAGCTTTGGTGGTGATGTATCATTCTTGCATGCTTTTTTATGGTCAGAGCTAGTCTGCAGCTCCTAACCAGAGCAGATACTCCTTTTTTGCTGTAAGCATAAATGCCAAGGGCCTGAAGTGCACAAATAAAGATCTAAACTTAGCTGTAGACACAGAACTACACTGAAGAACCTTGCACTCCACAGAGAGCTTGTAACAGGCTGCAGTATAATTTTTGGAAGCCTAGTCTGAGTTAAGGAAGTAAAGGAAAATCTTCCCTAAATTCCAGTCATCCCTTTCTGAGGTGTGCACAGTGGCATGAAACACTCAGGTCAGGTTTTTCAATATCCATCAGTTTCTAAAAAAAATAAAATGTCTGGATTGTGACAACTGATCCTTACAACCATTGTATCTGAGTTCAGAAACTCATGTGCACCTTGATGCAAAAGGGGAGCTTTCATCCAAAGAACATAATTACAAATGACTGATATCCGTTGTTCTGCATTGTTAAGGAGATGCTGCAGAGGAATTGGTATTTAGTGTCACTCTTACAGCTACTACTCAGCTGTGCTTATCTGCAGCAGAACAAATCCATCAAGAATTGCTCAGAGGGGAAGGCTGACTGGAAAGGGAAAGGTACATCAAAACATGAGTGACAATCCTATTGACTTAGCTTCAATCAGTCTTAGCATGCTGTATTATATATACACACATGCAATAGTGTTCATACTTCGATATGATAAGAAAACCAGGCAGAACAGATATATTTTCAGTTTAGACACAGAGCAAATGAAATTGTAAAAGTTTGCATTGCATAAAAGCATAGCACTCCAAAGCCAGTATTCAGCACATCTAGAAATCAACAGTATAGATCCCAGATTATAACTCATGATTTACAAGGCTTCTGGCTTTCTATATGCATCTCTATACATAGTGCAGTCCATCCTCAGTATGATTTCAAGAGTTTGGATGACATAACTAAACTGTCTCGTATGAATGCCATAACCACATGACTTGAACCACATGTACCTGCATAACATTTTTAATAAAATGTGCTCTCTGTGCCAGGCAACATGTGGCAGTCCCTCTCACACCTGTCTCTTCCAGGTCAAAGTAGGAAAGACAAAAAAATCATGGTTCAGGGTTCAGATGCATTGGAGAAGGACTGCAGCACTGCTTACTTGACAAGACAGGACACTTGTATGCTAAAGCTTGAAGAGGTACTAGTTAAGAGGTTGCACGAGGAGAGGTTCAGTTTAGACTAGATATTAGGAAGGATTTCTTTACTGAAGGAGTAATTAGACACTGAAACAGGCTGCCCAGGGAGTTGGTGGAGTCACCATCCCTGGAGACATTTAAGAAACATGTAGATGTGGCACTACAGGGCATGTTCTAAAGTGGGCATGCTGGGTTTTTTGTGGGTTGGTTTTGTGGGGTGTGTGGTGTTTGTTTGGGATTTTTTTGTTTTGTTTTGTTGTTGTTTGTTTGCGTGGGTTGCATTGTTTTCTTCCCCCCACTCTGGGTGGACAGTTGGACTAGGTGATCTTAGAGGTCTTTTCCAACCATGACGATTCTGTGATTAATGAAAATAATGTGGATTTAACACATAAATTGGCATAGTGGAAAGACTTACTTGCTGGATCCCCAATATGAATAAATGCCAGAAAAGAAGCAATCTAAATGGTTATTAGCATAATTTGAGTGCTGAGTGCTGTTCTGCTCCAGCTACAAATGTGATTGAGATTTTAAGATTAAACTAAAAAGAAAAAAATAATTTGCTTTCCATCACACTGCTATACCATCCACCATTAAAAGAAAACAGGCCACATTAAAAAGGACCACCAGTTTAATGGAAAGATTATTCTGACAGTTGCCAGCTTTACAGCCTGTTTAGTCACATAAGTCAAGCCCACAGAAGAAGCAACAGCAGACACTGTTGCCTTAGCCCAGACAAGAGAAACATAAGAAATTTATGATGAAATCATTAAATGAAATCAGGAGATCAGGAGCTTGTTCTAGATTCCTGCCTTGTCAGCATCATAGCATTATCATTATTGCAAAACTGCTCTTTATAGGAACTGAGGACAAGGACAAGAATGATCCCATTCCTTTTCACCCTATCTCTGCCCAAGCCTTCAAGATATGTTATAGAGTTCAATACCTATGTATTGTGATGGAAGTCGAAGTATGAGGGAATTTGGGTTATGACACAGTCACTCCTGGTATCCTCAAATCCATATTTGATATGCCACATGGTTATCTTCCAGTCCTGAAAAAGTGCACAGGCTGCATTGTCCCAGTACACTGCTAATGAGGCTAGAAGGGGTTGTACACACAAAATGTTGAAGGACTTGCAACCATAAAGACAAATGGGCCTTAACACCTTTCCTCCTTACCTGACAAAAGACACCCTATCCATGCATGATTGTGCATGATTCTGTTACCAGTGTAGACAGAAACTGTAAGACTTCAGCAGCTATTTTAACTGTGTCACTTAGCAGCATCTATATTTTTCCCACTTTCTGCAATAGCTGTAGCTAAATAAAGATACGCAGGATCCTTCTTGTTTCCAGATGCTTTTAATAACCAACTAGGTACTTCCTTGAATAGAAGGGGTTGGACTAGAGATACAACCAGAAAAAATGAAAAGCCAGAACTATGGTCAAACTCTGACATGCCTACATCCACCTACATCCTACATATACCCCATACACAGTATTTCCCAATGTCTCATTCAAGCTATTCAAGCAGCAGGAAATAATAAACCCTTGGCACAGGCGCACACCTGGAAATTTGGTCTGGTGAATCTGACTGTGTCCATTTCCCAGCTCTCTAAGCACCACAGTTTAGAGGCCACTGTAGCAGAAAACGGGTCTCATATGTATTGTCTCCTTAAAGATGAGAGATTAGGATATGTCCAATTTACAATGCCCAATTATATTATTTCCTGCATTTCTGTTTGACTGAACCAGTCAACTGTACTTGACCTCAGTATACAGTAGAAAGCAGTCATAGCTGCACTAGTTGTAATACTTCTGCCATGCTGAGGAAAAACCTCTTCACCTCTCCTCACACAGCTCACTCGTGCAAAACAAAGTGTTAGGAGGCAACTAAAGCCAGTGTCAAATTCTAGGCACAGCTCTGAAAAAAGTGCTAGTAATAATACCAAACCTAAAACCCTGCACTAAAAGGACATTGGCAGAGCAGACCCTGGAGGCACTGTGACTCAGACACATGTGGCTGAGTCACCATTCCCCTGTGCCTCCTCACTGCTCTTGTCTGACAGTAATTTACTGAAGGCACAGGCTAGCCACCAGTTATTAACCACCTCCCCTTGCCTACCCTGTACCAGATTAGCTGTGCTTCCAGCTGAGTGCAGACAGAGGGAACAGTCTGAGTAGGCTGAATGTCTCATTTTGGTATTTCTGGATTATGCACAGGGATAATTCCTTCCCTCCCAGCCTGTTGTTTGGATATGCAACCCAAGACGGAACATAGCCAGTTGTCACTTGATAGGTTCAGTGCAGAATCACAAAAAGCAAACAAAAGGAAAGCCTTAGCCCAGCTCTAGCAATGTAGAGAGCTGGTCTTGTCAGGCAGGTATAAGATAAATGTTTGTTTTTCATGAATAAAACTTATCAAACTAATAGATGCTTTTGCATGTGAATGGGGGAGATACCTTTTGCAGCTGGAAAATGTTCTTTACTAAATGATGAGAAAAGCTACCTACATTACATCCTCAGCCACAAGGCCTTCTTGTTTACCCACTAAATACTTTGGCTTGTTCCAGTTTCAGCCTTTGTACAGGGAGTGTTCAGTACCTGTTTTACTGGTTATCTATATTTTCTCTTAAAGGTACCCTTTTAAAAATTTGCCAGTGTGCTGTCTGGTGAATGCTGGCTGGTTCCACTAGCAATGCCAGGAGCATAGGGCAGGGCCTGGGGATGGACCAAGCTGGATTGCCCTTTTGCCAAGGAAAGATTCATCATCTAAGGACACAGTACAAGAAAAAGACGCCTGAGAAAAGTGATTAACTTGCTGGAGGTGACGTTTAGCAGCTAGATCAGCCCCCAGTTTTGATTTTAACAGCCAGCTTATCCAAACACAACCAAACTATCCCTAAAAAATCCCCCCTTTCATTGTTAAAATCAAGTTTCCTCCCCCACACTGCAGATTCAGGCTCTGCAGGTACACAAGGCAGGTGACACACTGAAGAGAGTGTAAGTGCTCAGGACTGCCTATTTGGTACCAGGAAAGGAACTGCTTATATAAATAGATTAAGTAGGGGCATGGATTATCACAGTTCAAAGTCCTTTCTCTTGCATGGATGGTCCTTCTTGATGGAGCACAATGTGCATTGGGACAAAACTGCATCAGGGAGTTGCCACTGATTTTCATGGGAAACTTTAATCTCCATTATTATCAATCTGAAATCTTTCAGGAACAAAGAAAGAATATTTTCAAAATTGAAGCTAAGCTATCTGGAACAGTTTTCTAATTATACACATTAAAAAGAAATAATATATAGCTAGCAATCTTGTTCTCCACATTATTCTTGCCATAAGTTTAAGGTGACCACATTTATCTGCTTCATGGTAATATCTGCCAACTTTTCCAGAGCCAAAACAGACTCTGACATAAAAAAAATCTGATTTTGCTTTCAGAAAGAAATAGTTAGTTTTACATGACTTCACTGAGTAAAAGTCAACATTTGTTGTCACTTTTAACCATAACAGAGCTCAGAACAGACAGTAGTAGCCTTTTGCCTTTCTGATCTGATAAAATGAAACAAGCAATTAAGGACTAATTTTTCACAACATGGAAAAGAGTTTTTACACTGCTTTCAGTTCTGCCAACAGCGATGTCATCCTGATCCCATAGTGATTACATTCTTGATCTATCTCTTTTCCTCCTGATAATCCTCCTCACACTTCCTCAAAACAGTTCCAAGATGGGGAGCTTCAGATGTCTCCATCCATTCAGCTTACCATGGTAAATGCTGAAGCCCTCCGTTCAGGTTACCTGCCCACTCTGGCTGTGGATACCAGATTTCAAGTGTAACAGTATATGCCATCTCCTCCAGCAGGTGAAAAAACCACACCCATTACGGATCTCACCCTTCACAGCTCACAACTTATGAACTGATATTCTCAGTTCTCAACTGCCCTAAAGACTATAGGGCAGTGAAACATTCAGCTCATCCTTGCATCTTCAGCGACCCAAACATCTGTAGCAGGCAATTAGAGAAAGAACAGTCATGCATTATGTCAGCCCCACACAGGACAGAACATCTTTCCATCATGCCCAGACAGCAGCTTATGTGAGATATGGGAAGCTATCATGCTGGATCTCAGCCAAGACTGTGACTCCCTCTCCTCATTAAATCAATCAGGATTTGATCACTGGCTGTAGTGGGAGCAAGAATAAACCCTTGCTGTTGCTGGGCTCACAGCAGCGCTCCCCATGCTCTCTCTTTGCTTCCTCATTAACATCCTGTAATTGCCAGGCCTTTTTCAGGCTGGTTTACACTGCCCAAGGCAAATCAGAAAATGCCCACCTCTCCACCACAGGATCATCTACATAAACAATTAATGGAAGTGTTGCTGCCCTCAGCTAATGTCCTGTCTGTCAGGCTGATACAACCTAGGGATAGCTACATTTTCCGAACAATGATCAGTTGCTGCTAATGCTCCAGTAGACTATTAAACTCCTGTTGTCAGGCTAAAGCATCAGACAAAAATAGTGGGCTCCTTGATTAAAATATTGAAAAGACTGCATCCTGCTGTAACTAATAGTTCTGATCTCCTAAAAGAAGAAAAATACCTTGTGGCAGAAATGTAATTACAAGAGGAACACTTACTTCCCTGGTTTAGAGCAGATGGAGAAAAGGTCAGCTATTAAGCTGTAGGATAAAATATTTTCATATATAGATAAGAAAAGAATCAATGAAAACAAACTCCTCTGTATGAGAATAGACATTTTCTATTTCACTTATATTGCAAGTAGATGAGTAAGCAAAATTAGAATAAAAGCAGTTCACTAGATAATTTAACAATCTCACAGTAGCATTTTAGGATTCAGGCAAAACCACGGAAGTTTAACGGTATAGGTATGGAACCACCGCTTAACTCTGTTCTGTACCTACCCCAGGTAGTGAAGAGCAGACAGCAAAATGTGTCATGTGCAGATGGTGACCAGAAAGAGAAAGAAGGACACACTAGATGAACCAAGTACATTAAAATCACTACATTAGATTTCCACTTGGTGCAAATCAGGGTATAGCTTGGTTTACTGGACTACAACAGAAAAAGTCACCTACAATTAAATACACATGGGAAATTTTTTTTCCCAAGTCTGCCCCACAATTTTTATTTCATTCCACTTAGTCTTCGAAACCTGAGACCTATATTTAAGCAAGACCTGTCCTGTACATTTTTGCACTTTTTTCTTCTGTTCAGCACCATATCAATTTAAAATAATGAGAGATTTTTCCTGGCAGAAATAATATCTTCTTGAGATTTCATTATTAAACCTGCCATTTTACATTTCAAGTTTGACGTTGTTAGCAGATAGAGCTGGGTCAAAGACAGGGAAACTTCTGATGAAGGTTAATTGGTGGAAAGACTATGATTCCAGCTGAACAATTCCAAAAGCACTATATATTTTACATTTCATTAAAATTAACAGAAGCCAGTTTAGTTAGTCTCTCATCAAAACAGTCTTCAAGAGTAAATCTCTCAAACTGATTTTTTTAAAGATCACATTACAGAAAAGAAGGAATTATTTTTACTTTCTGTATCTTTTCTATTTATGTGGAGAGGTCGTGACCTGAAGTTTTTATACTGAAATATGGTTTCTGCCTTAGCCATATTCAAGTCCATGTAATAAATAATTAGAAATTACCATGGTAAAAGTATGCTTAATTCTTACTCATTAATGAACTCTTCAAAGAAATACCTCTGAGAATACAAATTATATTTCCAAGTATTTTTAACAAAGGTGCTGGGTATCTTCTACGCTACATATGTACGGCAGGAGTCACAGAGAAATATTAAATAATTTTCTCCAGTGTTTAACAGCTGCCTTTCATTGTTCACAGAACTTTAGACTTTTGATTTTATTACAAAAATTAAAAGTAATGACAAGTGATCCTGTTATAGTTTAAGGAATTAATTATTCAGTTTATTAATGATAGGTTTACCTAAAAAATTAAGATCATGCATTTACTTGAAGTCCGCATGAACTTGTTTCCAGCTTCTATCATGTTTATTTTCTTCAGTTCTCTCCCAATCTATTTCTCTGATGTATCCAAACAATGGCTAAGAGTCATGTCAGTGCCAAACAGAAATGACTGGTATGCACAGACAGGGGCAAACTGCTTTTGTGTCATGTAAGCTACAACATCTCCAACAGCAAAGGTTGGATATAGGTAACTCTCAAAAGAAAAGAATTACACAATATGTCTACACTTTGAGTACATTAATTTGCTTCCTATTTCTGATTGCTTTGTGAGCTAGATCTAATTCAGACCTTAACCTTTAGCTGGGGTCCATTTGTTTAGAGAAAACAGCCTCTTTCTTTTCCCTGCCTTCAGTAGGACATTTATATATATTAGTTGTTGTCAAAACATCAGACTTGCAGAAGATCATTTTGCTGTTGCTTGTGCTGTGATTCAATAAGCTTGTAAGCTTTTGCTGATTTAATTTCACACATGCCAATCATTTTCAAAATTTTGACTCAAGAAGTTAAAAACAATGGGCCATCAATGCCTGCAAGCTGCTGAGGATTCACCTTGCAGCTTCTACATGGTACATTCAACACACAGCAGACTTCTGCTCACCCTAAATAACCATTAATGGCCACATAAAGCACATATCTCTGAAAAGGATCTGAAGAAGTGACATATATGAAAAGACAAAATCCCTCTATTTCAATTTCCAACAATATTTCTAGTACAAAGAAGAACATTTCTTTTCTTTAGTGCTAAATCCCAGAAGTTTAGTTTCGGGCTCTCTCCTCCCAAATGTAGCCCCTCTACACTGCATAGAGGGCACCCAGCTTTAAAAATGGTGCTAAATACCTTAAGATTTGACCTGCTCTGCATTTCATTCAGTTCTCTCTGACCACTGCTTAGTTCCTGCACAAAATAATAATGAATTAGATACGATGTCTCCTTTCACCTACTAAACTTAAAAAAAAAAATTCACTGCTAAATCTAGAACTAAATCCATTTCAAAGCTATCTCCTAGCTTTCCTAAATTCAAGGTTAATACTTTGAGGCAAATCTACACACAGAAGATTGAGTGCACACTACGTTTTGGGGACCATTTTATTTATACTATCTAAGCGAATAATAATAGGTTGACTTATTCCATACACTATATTTGTACTAAACATTCTAAAACCATCTTCTGAATTGCCCAGATATCAGGTCTCTAAATTCCAGTGCCACAATGGGATCCTGAATATACAGGATTTGGATACCTGTAATTTTTAAATTAGAGAGCCAACATACATAAAATGTAAATCTATTGCATCAGGGATGACAAAGATGCTTACAGTAAGAAGAACATTATCTGAAACATTTTGTGTATGAGTTTTTCCTGGTACAAATTAACAACATTTATTTTATATGATTCTACTAGAGAAAAAACAGTAGTTTACAAAGCCACACCTACCATTATTGTTTAGATCAGTTGTTCTTTCATGACTTGAATGCCTTGTTTTGTGTATGTTTCTGAGGAGATGGAAGGTGAATTCTGATTTTGGCAATTAGCAGATGGGTCACTGAACATAAATTTTAGTTAGTTAATGTAGTAGTTAATTTTTTAAAAATTATTATTTTTAATAGAGGCTTAATGGAATATTTTCCATATCATTAGTAATAATGATAACTGTATTATTCTGACCAGGCAAGTTGCATAACTCTTACGTGCTCAGTAAAAGGGTACAATTAGCTCTGGCCATACAAAGCTTTTCTTCAGAAGAGAAAGAGTCACATAAGGGTAGCAAACGCCAGCTTGCCTCTTCTACAACAGCTTTGCATTTGACGATACAAAAATATTTAAAAGAGGGTCTTATTTCTGTAATTCTCAGATGAGAAAGTCATACTTTAAACAAAGAAGAAGTCTGGCAAAGGTCAGACTGGGAATTGTTAGCAGAGCTAAGAACAGAACTTGTATTCCTGAGCTCAGCCAGCAACCATGCCCAGCAGCACGGGTTTCTCAAGCAATGCAACATGGGATCAAGCCATAATGAGAAACCTTCAGGGTCACAGGCCATCAGTCCTGGCTTGCAACAATGACAGCTCAGCAGTGCTAAGTGAGGGAGATACATCTTTCCACTTACTCATTTTTATCCCTTCCTCTGCCTTTCTCTCCCTTCAACTCTGTTTTGTCCAAGACAGACTGCTGCACATGTTCCTTCCTGCACTAGACTCAACCTCCAGGGGAAAAAACAACCAACCAACCATCAAACCCCCCCAAAACCAAAAAATGAAAGTCTACAAATAATCCGTAACTTACCAAAGCAGCATTACACCTTCTTTCAGATCTGGTAATTATATAGAAAATCAGAAAGAATCAGCCATTCCCAAGCGACTAAGTCATCATTTATTATCACATCCATTCCTCAATGGTTAATGCAGGTCAGGGGAATTTAGACATCTTGAAGCTCCTCTAAATTACACTTTGGACCTCAATAAGTCTTTATAGCACCGAAGACTACAGCATAAGGTCACTTTTTTCCTCACTTCCATAGACATAGCATGGATCTGACAGCTGAGGGTCTTAAAGCAAATTTCTAGGAAGGGTCAGGGAACTCAGCATCACAGAGCAAAAGCAATTCAGAGGTGATCAGAGAGCACGGGCATCTCTGAATCAGGGTGATGGGTTTGCGTGTTATAAAGATGAATTTAGTCCCTGACAACCAGAAAATGTCCTTCAGTTTGGGTTATTTCTTGGGGTCTAATTAAATTATCCTGGGTGTCTTTCTCTCTGTAATGCTAATCAGGAGGCTGACAGATTTGGTTTCTGCATCTCAGGAAAAACTGCATGCATTTGTCAGTGGAAAAATCACAGTCTTCAGTCATGGTTTTGAGAAGTATCATATAAATAAATGAAATCACAGAACTGTTTTCTGTGAGATTGCTTTCTCTCTTTCTTTCCTGCCTCTCACAGCCGTACAGGCTCCTCACTGGGCATGAGGCCTATGCAAATGTAAAAAGTGACTTTAGGGATACAAAGTGCATCCTGCTTGCACTGAGGTTTTCCGACTGTCTTGAACAGATTATTTGTGATTTATTCAAGCCAAGAGAACAATATGGAAAGCAGATTGGCTATGCACCTATAGCCTGATGCCAATTTGGCTCTCTGTTTGGAGGCTGACATCAGCTCTTGAATGAGACAGAGCTACAAATCAGTTTACCCTGAAAGGAAGATACTCCACACAGCTCTGGGCAGGCTGAATGGTAGTGTGCTCAGGCTCCACAGTATAGTGAATAATTAAAACACCTATGATTTGGGAGGGGGGTGGAAGTTTCCTTCAAACTATTGCTGTTAGTTTGGCATCAAGTGTGTTCTGTGCTAGATAGTTGATACTAACTCAAAGTTTATAGTACTTACATAGAGAAGAGAGACAGGATATGGCAGACTTGCAAAAAGACAGAGAAGGCTTCTCACATGGCAAATGCTTTTCAAAATAGAAAATATAGAGATTTGGGGTCTCCATGAAAAAAGTGAAGTGAAATCTGGAAATTAACAGGAAGTATCCCTTTAGTGAAACAGCTGACAACTACTGAGCTATATTTTAAGAATGTTCACATGCCACTCAGAGACCACACAAGATTATCCCACTTATTTACCTCTTACTATAAAAAAAAAAATTAAAAAAAATAAAAATAATGGAGACAGGGATGAAGAAGAAACCTGTGTGAGTGAGTGCTCTGAAGCAGCTGAGGATACAGTTACTGAGCATTAGGGGATCAGCCTGATGAAAAGGTTCATTATGGGATCCCAGAACTTCAGAAGATCAGAGGAATCTTGGGGACATTTTTAGCTCCTGGATTCCCAGATGCCATTCCTACTGAAACCTGAGGATGACCTTGAATACTCACAGAGAGACCCAGGGATAAGATTGCTACACAGCCTGTCTACTGTGATTTATTAGTGAGCACTGATTAATGAGCAAGTATTTCACTTAAGCAAAGAACAACAACCTATACTTAGTAATAACATGACTAAGACATTGACCTACTTGAGCAATCAACTAACTTAACGCCAGCAAAAGCCAAAGAATCTTAAGTTCTTACATTTCTTTTCTCATCCTCTTTCATTCACCTGTCATCTGTAAGATCACAGAATCACAGCATCTTAGGGGTTGGAAGGGACCTCGAAAGATCGTCTAGTCCAACCCCCCTACCAGAGCAGGACCACCTAGAGCACATCACACAGGAAGGCATCCAGGCAGGTTTTGAATGTCTCCAGCAAAGGAAACTCCACAACCTCTCCCACTAAAGTCCATGACAAAACTCCTCTTGATTCACAGGGCCATGCCTTCTCCATCAAAATTGAATGATACACTTTGATTTATTAACTCACTTATTGCAATGTCCTTCTCTTTCCTCTGAGGGAAGAAGAAGTCTTGGATTAAAAAAAAGAATTCTCTTCTGCTTACTCACTGCATCTGTACTGCAACAAGTCTGAAGGTAATGTAATTTTAAGTGCTTTAAAACAAAAGGAGGTAATGATGTCTGTGCAGTAGGTCTCTCATTAATAGGCTCCCCTTTTTCTCATGGGTTCATAATCAAAGCTAGGGCAGTCTAGCTTGACTGAGATCACCCTGCAATGCTATTCCTAGATGTTGTACAGGCTTTTGGTTTGCTGCACTGACTTTTCTTCTGGGGCAGACATCACAGAATGTAGTGCTAGAGCAACCTGAGCTATCCTATGAGTCCTTTCCTAGCCTATTGTAGGACAACTTGATTGCCTTGTTTGTGTTAATGGGCAGAAGGGACCTTGACCTAGCAGTTCATTTACATAAAACACTTCCAAGTGAACACATTTCAGGTTTCTATCCTGTGCCTGTGTTTTGGTCAGAAGGTGCAGTTACAGTCCAGAATAATGAGCAAACCACTTATTAGCATAACTCTCAGAGGAAGTGATCACAGAATCACAGAATGCTAGGGGTTGGAAAGGACCTCTGGAAATCATCGAGTACAACCCCCTTGCCAAAGCAGGACCCCCTAAGGCAGGTCACAGACAAATGGGTCTTGAAAAGTCTCCAGAGAAGGAGATTCCAGAACCTCTCCGAGCAGCCTGTTCCAGTGCTCTGTAAGCCTTCCACTAAAGAAGCTTTTCCTCATGTTGAGGTAGAACTTCCTGTGTTCTAGTTTGCATCCATTGCCCCTTGTCTTATCACAGGGCACAACTGAAAAGACTGTCCTATGGATAACTTGTCCATGAGGATTCCAAGGTCCTTCTTCACAGAGCTGCTTTCTATCAGGTCAGCTCCTAATTTGTACTAGTGCGTGTTGTTATTCCTTCTCAGGTGCAGGACTCTACACGTCTTCTTGTTGAACCTCATTAGGTTCCTCTTTGCCCAGCTCTCCAGTCTGTCTCCAGGGATAGAGGGATGGAAGGAGGATTCATAGAGACTATTTCTCCAGTGAGTGGATAATAAGATAAAAGAGATACATCCTTTCCTACAGGATCATACATGTCAGCCTGAAGAGATATGTGGGGAGAATACTAAAAAGGTGCTGATAGATTCAGTGATGATTTATTTTGGGAACACACGACAAACAGAAAAGTAGCAAGATAACCCTATCATGAGACAACTAGCAACATAACCAGATCTTCTGTGTGAAGAAGGTCCCATATTGGAGGTTTGTGAGGAATATGGTAGTGCAGACTCAGCTCTACAGGACAGCATGCCATCCAACCTCAACCCTACCAAGCTTCTCAAAGCACACCTAAGCAAGCAATTTTAATAGCTTTCTATGCATCTGTAATAATGCAGCTGAATCAGAATCACAGTAGTCAACACCCACAGACACCCTAGCAGGAAAGGAAACATTGAACAAAAGAGAATGAACAGAGCCCTAAGAACCACCTTTTGGTCCTTCTATAGCTGCAACAGTAGTATCCTCACAAAGACAGGCAGATGTGCTGTCAAAATGTCAAAACTGAAAATGATAATTTCTATCTACCAGTGCAATCTACATCTATTAAAATGTAAGTCTAGATTATGAAATCCCTAATATCTTGGTTTCTTTGGTTTTTATGTGAGACATTTTTGAAAGTCATATCAGAAGTATCTATAAAAAAAAATATGTTTAACCACTGTCCCTATTTGTCGAAGATCTGAAAATCTAAAGTACTAAAAAGGTAAAAAGAAAAAAACCCACCAAAGCAGTAAATTCCAGCTGATACTTACTTTAGTTGTAACTAGCAATAGAAATGTATATGATAGACGCACACACACACATATATCCAATTTGCATCTAAGACTATATTGTAGTTTTGATGTAAAATGTAGCCCACTGTAGCTTATAAACATCTGTATTTTAGCAATTTCTTCACAGCAAAGTTTTTCTTTAAACTAAAATGATCTTTTAATTTCTGCATCACTGTTAATACAAGAAAAGTAAAAGGAACTAATGTTGTCAGTGTAAAGAAAATATATTAATATTTCTCAGGGAGTTGATACACATTTCCCTGATAAACAGCTGAGCAGATATATAGGAAACATGTTTTCTTTCAGGCTGGACACAAATCTATTTAGACACAGCTTTGTGGTTTTTTGTGGGTTTGTTGGTGTTTTTTTTTCATCTTGGCTTTGAAAATCAAAGCAACCTTTGTTTTGTTAAAAAGAAGGGGAAAAAATAACAAGTAAAACACACGCAGCAAGTTGGAGAACACATGCTACCACAGGCCTTGTACTGAAAAACAATAACCATTCATGAGGGAAATAACTATAGACTTGAACAGTAAGGAATCTTAAACCACAAAGCTCTTTTAAACTCTTAAAAGGGATAAGCAGAGTGCAACATGTACATTGCCATCTTGTGCTTTTGTAACCATGAGAACCGAATTGCTTGATTTCCTCTAAGTTCAGAAAGTTGTTGTGTAGCTACGCATAAATAGGAGTTTGAATAAATACACTTCTGAGTCATCAATCAACCTCTCATTTACTTATTTAGTGGGAGGGTGAACGTCTTTTATGCAAGTCTGGTGGAGCACCACGGAGGTTAAGAACGTGCTCAAATCTGTTCATTGCTCCATAGCACTCCCCACTTCCCAGCCCAGCGAAGGGAGGGGGATTCCTGCCCTGAGAGAGGGGGAAGCCTGCCAGCTTCCTGGAACAGCTCCGCTAATGCACCTCTGCTTGACCTCCTACATCCCTGCTCTTGCAGCCTCCGTGTGGCAACTGCCAATCACACCAAACTGCGGAGTAGGTTTGCAAGTCTGTAACATCAGCATATTTCAAATAGCAGGTGGAGAGATTTCTTTGTTTGAAAAGCAAGCTGTGCTAGTTCTGTTAAAAGCCAAAGTGTTGTACCATGCCCCCCTGTAAACTGCAACACGCAGGAAGCAATCACACAGGGTCAGATTCTGAAGTTAGTCACCTTCCCTACCATGAACAGACTTATTGAAGCTACCAACACATTTTATGGATCACAGTGAGAGCAAGTGTAAATCTGAGCACGCGAATCCTCCTTTGAATTTCGGAATTTGTACTGACTTTGCACGTAGGCAGAAGGCAGCTGCTAACCACTTACAGCAGCTCTCAGTAGCTCAAATCCAGTAATGCAAAACAAGTGTCATGACAATAATCTGCTTCTTATGAATGGGAATTTTCAGAAAAGATTAAGATAAGAAAGGCACCCATCTGTCAGGTGTAGGCTTCTCTGTCTCTTGAAAGAGTTGAGAGAAGAAATAAAATGAAAAGCTGAAATGGAAAGAATGCACAGAGAATAAGGTGAAGCCTTCCTTGGGTGCTGCTCAGCATCGCTCCTTTGAGATCAGAGCGGCCATGCTGGTGCTCAGCACTTGAAAGGGCCAGAGCATGAGGAAGCAAAAAAGAAATAAAGAATGATGGTTATCCTGAGCTACTAGAGATGCTTCTGTGCCATTTTCACTAACTAGAAGACAAGATTACAGTCTTAAACTGTAACAGTCTTAAAAGATACTGAATACTGGAAATAACCACAACAGAATCTTTTCTTGTTATTATCTACAATTCCACTCTTTTTGACCAGTAGTGCACCACAGAGTGTCTACCTACAACACTTGGATGCATAAAGAATACCTGCAAATGCCATTATTGGCATTTGTTACAAATGCCAGTTACAAATTAGTAACTACAATTGAGCAGAATCACAGACTAAAATGTCAACCCCAAAAAAAGAAAAATTATTAGACCCTGTTTTGAAGATCTTTCAAATATAATTTATTCTTGGATTATGGGAAATAAACATATATGTAGCAGTTGCATTCATACTTTTCCCACTATAAAGTGATTAATAATTTGTTTTCAAAAAGCACAAACGTGTATGCAAAATGTTAATTGGGAAAATGTGTGAAAGTAAAGTTCCTGTTTACTTTGAATTTCATGTATGTTTTCTAAAGGAAGTCTGGAGATTAGGGGATTGTCAAGTTTTTAATGAAAGAATAACACTTCATTTCTATAACTGGTTTGTGATTTTTCAAATAGGCAAGTGAAATGAGCATAAAGGTCCCACTTAAAGTATGCTGTGACACCTTCTCTCAATGAACCAGGTTTGATTTTTGAAAAGGATGATGGACTTCTTATACTGTGTGGAATCTCTGGTATAAGTAAGTCACATATGTGGGAGCTGTAAAAGGTACATTCCATATATTTTTAACAGATATTTTTGGCATCCTTTATTTCTGATTGTATTATCATGGAGAAATGTCTTAAAATGGATTTTGTCTGAATAGTAAGCTACCTAAAAAATTTCCTTTAAGCTACATTTAATTGACACAGAGAAAACTGAAAAAAAAGCCCCAAAACCTTGGTGTGCGTGTCTGGATAAAAAATCTGGAGAACAAAACAGTTTAGTTCCTGTCTAATACAGATTGTCTTGCATTCCCTGAAGACTTCAAGAGAGTTTGACAAGTAATTGCATCCCCATGCATGCTATAATGAATGCAATGCCAAGCTGGTTCTGTCCAACAAACCTGATGTGACATACTCAGAAGTGAAGTCACGGAGCTTCCTCGCTACAACATTTTAATTGAAATATCCGTTGTATTTAAGACAGTGATGAACCACCAGCTGAACCATCATGAAAGATCCTACTGGAGCATCTATCCTGAAAAAAGCACAAGGAGTTGTACCACGTGCACAGCTCATGTTACCAACCTCAGTGTCTGAAAACATGGAATTAAAATAAAATGTTTCATTTCAGTGGCATATATCACACAAATTTCTATAAAGGACATCAGGATCAGGGCCATAGGAAATAAAAAATAGGTTTCAGTGATCATGTACAGGTAATATTTAGAAATAGTAACAACAATGGAAGAACTGAAACAAAGAGTAATGAGTCACCAGATATTAGAACTGAATTCTTGGTCTCACTGAGGTAATTTACTTTAATAGGATCAGGATTTTACCCAATATTAATCAAAGGAAACACAGCAGCTATCATTTATGAAGACCTCGAATCTCTTACACTTTCTTCTGCCACTAAGTCCCCTCTGATATCTAAAATTTAGGTGGGAAAATAATGAGTTAGTTTTTCTATTTTTTTGTATAATAAATGAATGTAACTTCAGTTTTCAATCCATTTCTGCCATCTATTACAAGCTACTCCTTGAGGTAATTTTAACTTTACTTCCAAGGTGAAGCTTGAGGCCGAGATGATCCTATGGGAGAAGTAAAAAACAAGAGAAAGATGGGGGAAGGAATACCTGTTTTGGTCAGTGAAATATATGATATGACCTGCCATTGGGATTTTCATTTTCCTTCATGAGGAGCTGAAGAAGAAATCTACACTCTTTGATGTCCCAGAGGTCAGCAGAGAAATAACAGGGAGAGCAAATGTGGAGACTGGGGTAGGTAACAAATACTCTGGCTGTGTGCTCAGCCTTGCCTGCATTTACAGAATTACTGCCATTATTTCTTTTGATCCTTAGTCCTTACCTAGAAGGAGCTGGAGTTAATACTGGATGCTTAGTTTTAGCTCCTCTAGTACTTCTGTAGTCTGGTTTAGTCCTTCCCTGCCACACTTCTAAACTCCAAAGATAGGTCTTCATTGTTAAGCTACAAGACTTAGTGTAGATCAAGGTGAAGGCAGATGCATGTGACATAAATTTTATGCAGCACAAGGCAACCAGATGACCACACAAAAAGCTCAGATTTGTCAGGGGAGTACAAACATGTTAGAATCTGCCGAGCTGTAGCCTAGTGTTAAAAACTCTTTAGCATTCAAATGAAGGGATATTTGCATAGATTTTTTATGTGGATAGGTCTTTAGTGAGTGACTGCTCTTGAGCTATAATTTCAGCTTGCTCTGAAGTAAAATAAGCTTTAAGCCCACTGATCCCACATATTATTTGTAAACATCCTATGAAGACAAAAGGCAGGCAGTTGTGGGCTCTTCTCTCTGTGAAATTGAGGGCTGGAGGTACTCCTTCTCCTCTGTCCTTCCTGGGTCCAGAAGATGTGCCTGCCTGCTCTGCTGCCTTCCATCCCAAGGCACACAAATATTTCTCTTCCAATTGGATGACATAAACTATAGCACTAATTTACAACAAAAATTTATGTTCCCTCATTATTGTAATTGTTCAGCTTGGTATTCTAATTCCAAATCTGCAGCTTCTGATCGTAAAAGCACTGAAGTATGGAACTTACTGTCACATCTCTTACACTGTGGGATAGATGCATTCCACATCACATCAGGGATTGGGCTGTTGTCATGCCTTGGCTCGTTTCATCTGTCTTTCTCACTTCCCATGGAAACTGGGGAGCAAGAGCACTAGGGAGGGAAAGTGGTTGTGTGCTATGTTCATCGTGCCACTCTAACACAAAATATTGATGCAGCTAGTGCACAAACAGGAACCTGACAGCTGGATAATTCACCCAGCAGCTCTGGGAATCTCATGGAATCACAAAACTAGCCACAATTTCTTTATATGTTTGTTTTTTTTTTAGCAGGAAATGCCAATTTGTGGACAGCTAAATGTAGCACGTAGCTGTTTTGATTTTGAGAACATTTTGGTTTTACGTTTTCTGGGAATGCATAGTTTTGTTTATCCATTTTCAAGTTCAATTTTCATCTCAACTTCTATATTATTTGGTGCACCATGCAAAAAAATAAAAGATCATGAAAAAAACATTGTGCACATCCCTCTTCCTACCCAGCTCTCCTTCTGAAATTTCATTTTTTTAGTTTTTCACAACTTTTTGCTTTCATTCCCTCTGGGCATCTAAGGGGGAAAATACAAAAACAAGCTCAAAAACATTTGGTTTGTATACATTTGGATATAAAAACCACCAGTTCCCACCCATCTCTTCTCAAAATGAGATTGCAAAGATGCTATCACATGAAAGAGACCCTTGCATCGTTTTTCAATTTTCTCTAACACAGTTTTCAGTTCCGTTCCTTATTTGGAACACGTCACACATCATCAAGCCCAGTGTCACAAGCCTGGGATTTGGCAGGCTTTGCAATACTGGAGGTTTTGCTTCTTTTTGACATCCTAGCAAACCGTGCCGATGGTGACAGGAAAGGCCAGAGGGGAATATGAAAAGCAGCTGGGACCATGCTGGAGTAAGGAATCAATGAAGGCTGGCCTAGGCTCACTGATTTTATTTTCATATTGAGACCACCCTTTGATTCACTAATAGCTGTAGTTTCATTAAAATAAATGCCTTTTTACTCAGAGTTTTATTTTGTTGTCAGATCTTATGTATTTGAAGTCATCCCTGCTTTTGGTTTCTGGTAATGAGAGAACAGGCCAAGAGAAAAGAAAGCAGACCTTCTTCACCAGATACTTTGGTATGTAGCTGCAGACACAGTGCCACTGGCGTAAGGAGCTAGCCTTATTAGTATCATGAAGAGAGTAATTTGAGCTCCTTGGGTTTTGCTTCTTTGAGACACCCGCTCCTGGTCCTGCAGGACACAAATGTCAGCAAGCGAGACCTTCCCATCTATCTGTTTGGTGAGCTGTTCTTCAACTCTCTTGCTTTCCAGGTCATACAAGTATACTCCTTTAAGACAGGGAGGGTCTCAAACAATGCAAAACATTGCAAGTTGGAAGGACAAGCATATTTGGGAGCATGAATAAGGAAGTATGCAAGCAAACACTGAAGAAGAGGTAGAAAGATGCCAGCAGCAATGTTACCTCTCTGAGAGCACTGTAAACCAAAGGAAGATGGAGCCAGGCTCTTCTCAATGATGTCCAATGATAGGACAAGGGACAATGGGTGCAAACTGGAGCACAGAGGGCTCCACGTAAACATAAGGAAAACCTTTTTCACTGTGAGGGTGACAGAAGACTGGAATAGGCTGCCCAGAGAGGTCGTGGCATCTCCTTCTCTGGAGACATTCAAAACCCACCTGGATGGGTTTCTGTGTGACCTGCCCTAGGGGATCCTGCTCTGGCAGGGGGGTTGGACTAGATGATCTTTCAAGGTCCTTTCCAACCCCTAAGATTCTGTGATTCTGTGTGATTCTGTGATCTAGAGAAGCAAACAGAGTGAAAATGTGAAGTAATGCAGCTGGCAGTGCCTAGTAGAAGGAAAGGCTCATTTGAAGCGGGTAGGTGATCTACAAGCCAGTGAGAAGGAAATGAAGCTCAAGTCCTCTACAAAAGCAGTGCAAGTCTAGATCAGCCACCATTAACGCTGCTGAGAAGAATGGCTCAGCAACACAGAGCAAGGCAGGCAGGATCTCTGACCTTGTAAAATGAGGCAACTACTTTTTCTATTGTTCTGCTCAAAAGAATTATAACCCTACTTAAAGCTGGTGAATAATTTCTGCTGATTCATAGAGAGACACTTGCTAATTCCACCAGTATGAAGAGAGAGCTACAGACAGCAACATTGCAAAGGAGTTATCCCAATTACCCCAGGCTTTTAAAGCTCTTTCAGCAGGCCTGCAAGCAACATGCATTCTTACAATAGGTTGTTAAGAAGGGTACCTAAAATGTGCAAGGGAGTGTTGCACAAGTGCATGGAAATCAGCTCAGTATTGGAGTAGTATGCATGGATTTCCTCACAGGCTTACAGCTGAAAGGGGCACAAACATTCAGGGACAAATAACTCCACTCTGTCCATTGCAACAGGGACTCACCACTAGGGTAGACTACAGCCAATAGACTACTATTCCAAAACTGCTTTTTTCCAGCAGCCTGAGAGCTATTTTGCCTGTCTTACATGAAATGAGTTATGTAAATAGGAAATATGCAATAGCCTTAAAAGGATATCATACCAGAATTAAAGGAAAAAGGATACTCTAATAATCCTGAATATTAATTAGTATTTTGGTGCAATATTGTGGTAATTCTTTATTAAAAAGTTGTCTGAGGCACTGAACTTCTTCATAGCAAAAAGCTGTGATGAAACCAGACTCTCCATGGCAGCTCATCAAGAATTAAATGAAGATACATCATCAGAAAATGAATCAGAGAATATGCTGAGTTGGAAGGGACCCATCAGGATAGAGTCCAACTCCTCTCTTCCTTATAGAAACATTTTCTCCAGGTGGACTTTCAGTTGTGAAAAAACTATATGGTGTAGTTTGGCATGAGAATGCATACTGTCCTTGGAATGCCAAATGAAAATTTACGTATGTTTTTCTGCACCATTACATCCTGAGAATTACCTGAATGAAATCCATTGGTTTGGATCAATATTCTACTTTGCATTCACGAGCATCAATCACACTGCACATGAGAGCTGCAGTTCCTGGCTTCATGGGCTCCTGTTGATTTACCTTCTCAGTAAACTACATCTCCCTCAATTCATTAATATTATAGGAGATGTTTTGCTCCATACTCTGTGACTAGTTTTAACACACAGATACTTCCTACAAATTGAAGATGATCTCTGCCCTTCATCTCTCCAAACTCTAATGAAAGAGGTGGTGTGGAAATTACTCAATAAGCTCTTGTATGCTTCCAAAATCCTACACATGGAATAACTTACTGCACAGGGAAGACATGACATGCCCCAAAGACTATATATAGTCTGACATTATGAAAATGCTTTTGAATAGCTCATTCCAGCACATAACAAAACATAACTTTATATAAGACATCTTCTCATTCCTTGCCATCGAGTGGGACAACCTGTAAGACAGGGACTTTCAACTAGGATATTTTGTCTCTTTCTTTCAGCTAGCCTGCCCAGCAGGTGTGGTGTTCCTCTTTAGTTTCCTTTTTCAGTGCTTCTTATACTATAAATACATCTCTAAACGATGCTGTAGCCCTTCTCTGTGTGGTCTTCATTCCAATATCATTCTATTCTTCCCTCATTACTACATGTGGTAGATTCAATTCCTGTTTCTTCCTACTCCAGATATTAAGCTGTCACATTTAAGAGGAGCTATCCTTGTGTTTCTTTCCAGCTACCATTGTTGTCTGTGTTCCTTGCCTGGGCTGGAGGCCATCAAATTCACCCATCGGAAAATTTGTTTTACCCACTAATTTTACCCTCTCTCAAATATGCTCCATAGACAGACTAATTTTCTGTAGTTTGAGAAAGCCATCTTCAAAGAGAAATATATTATTTAAGTTTATATTGTATTATTATATGAGTTACCAGTAATGGCAAGCAAAAATCAAGGACTTTGACTTTTTTCCAGCTTACATAGTCTTTGCTTAGAGAAGAGGTATATACAGCAAGAGAAAATATCAAAGGCCCTTACCTATCCAAAAAATAGTAGATTTTGTGTATAAGTAGTGGTAAGTTTGACTAACAGTGAAAGCACTGTTAAATGCAAGCAATCATTAGTGCAATAACAAGTACCTTTGGGGTCTTTTTGGGGGTAGCAATAAGTAAAGCAGATGTTACCAGTTTTCAGTGGACTCACATTTTCTGTCAGATGTACACCACTGGCTACAGTTTGAGCCTACAGAAAGGCTTACTTTTCTCAGTCCCACTTTGTCAAGCATTTGGAAGTAACTGGCAGATGCTACCAGAGATACATATCCACACCTCCCAAACTCCTCACTGATGCCTTTCCTTCCTGTCACACATTTGGCAAAGGTAAGGGAGAAACTTCACATTGTTTCTCTTATGGAGCTTGCTCATTTTTCTGACTGGCAAATTTCAGATGGCCTCCATCATACGTAGACGAGTTCCTCTTCTCTTCCTGTGATTAGAACAGCTGTTGTGGCACAGCTGTTGCCCTGCATCTGGATGTACCAGTTCAGGGAATACTGTAAGTGGAAAGAAATATTCTGGATATAGCTCAAAATAGGTCCATATTTTCCTTCCTAGTTGAGACACATTTCAGGCAGCATCACCAACATGGTTCATCTTGTCAGTACCATGAAACCAGATGTAAACAGGATCCTGTTTCTACATTTGCATGAAAACATGATATCATTTTTCCTTTCTGTTTGACCCTCAGAACTACCCATCCCCATAGTTTATCCTGTCATTCTTTCCCACCAGACCTTGTGTTTAGGGGTTCAAATTGATCCATCCCACCACTGCTTTGCTTTCCTTCCTTACGATCCTTTTTTATAACATATTAACTACACAAAGAACCTCTTTTCCATTAAAATTTCTGCTATTCCAATTGTCTATTTACTGCTTAGGCTGTAAGAATACCTGCTAAAATACATACCACATAATATAATACTGAGGAGCATCTGTGTGGAGAGCAACAAGCTATCCACTTGCTGCAGATCACAGTAGTTTGGATTTGGGCTGCATGTCCAGGGCAGCCCAACCCGCATGGATGGACCACATCATCCAGAAGTTTTTGGAAATCTAATAATCATTATGTCAGCAGCCCCTTCCTTTCTTATCTTGTGATTTGAACTCTGGCTTGAAGTCACATGATACTCTAATTCATTAAGCATTCTGCATATTTCACATATCTGCATACAGATAAAAGATCTCATCACCACATAAATGAAACCATAAATCATACACTAAACACAACTGAAGAAATTCAGAGTAAAACATGGGAAATATCTTTACAAGTAATTCACAACATTATACAACTTCCCTGTAGTATTGGAGAGCTTATATGGTAGAAATCTTCTCTTTCAGACTCCAGAAAAAGAGATGTTTTTTCTTGCACTAAGCAGCAGCAGGAGGGAAGTGACTCATGGCAAAACAAGCAACAAAACAGAGATAAGAAATGACAAAGCAGTTATGAGAATCAGGGCAAAGAAAGGAAATTTTTAAAAGGCTGCACTGTTTATTAATCAGCACCATAATTTTATCTCAGTTGCTTCTGTCTTACCACTTAGTAAATGATTGGCCATGAATTGGCCAGTAGGCAGTAGTACTTATTTCTGCTTGTGCAAATGTTGGTTCCAGATACAGGAAAAGGACTAACACCTGGGAACAGATATTTGTGCTACCAGTGCCACCAAAAGATGTACAAAACCTAGTTACCGAGCAACTGTTTATAACAAAAATCTAAATAGCATCCTCCTGGCAGTCAGATTTGAGAGCAGAAGAGTCAGCTCACACTGCTGTTAGGTCAGGCAGGAGGTAGCACGACTCCCACCACGCGCATGACCGGTGTCGTAAATGGGTTCTCATTAAACACCCTTTACTTCTTCTGAAGTTGCCTGCTCTTAAGCTGTAAATTGTGTATATTAAGAAGGTAACTCTTATAAAGCATGGATCACACAGCGTTAAATGACTAGGTGAACATTTAAGTGGGCTTCTGGATCTCTTGCTGTTACCCTGATATATATTTAATGGACTAGACATTCATACATGATGGTGGTAAGTGCCAATTATGGAGCTGAGAGAGAAAGAATGCTCTGATTAGGCTGGTAAAAAGTAAAAAGGAGCAATCCTATAATACTTCTGTGAGCAGCCCTCCCCATACCAGTGCTATATCAAATACAAATTTATTTTTCTTCTCCATATAATTGTATATCATAAACAGAACATTTCTGGTTTAAAGATTGTATGGTTTTCCTTTTGTTAATTTCCAGTGATAGAACATAATAAATATATCTATGCATACATATTACATACAGATATATATGCATACATTATATTTTTATATATAGGCTTCAGGTTTAAAGAATACCACTGAGGGCAGAGTTAGGGCCACAGTGTGAATGACAGCCTCTCCTGCTAACAACCAGCAGCAGCAAAATTACATTAATCCCACACTCCATGAATCCTAAGAGCATCCTACTAGATGTGCTGTTTCTAGGTCTTATTCGTCTTCTGACTCCACCATACACAGAGTATTTGGCAATGTATACACAGGGAACATGGAGAAGAGACAGAGATGAAGGCTTCCTAGGTCTGCCACCACTGCTAGAGCTGAGAGTCCCAAGAAACAGGTCCTGAACTTTGTTTGTTATGAGGAGGATGTAACTTCCAGGATGCTAAATTAACTTTAGAAGCTGTCTTACAAGTATGATTAGATATATCTGTGTGTCTTCAAATACTTTATGAGAGCTTTTTTCACTTCCTCCTTCATTTCACCTTATTTAAAATTAACTTACATTCTCACCTATACTTAAGCAGAAACTGTTGCCATGGTAACCCTGCAGGTCTTCTAAATCCAGCACATGATGTAAGCAACACAAACGATCCCCTGTAGAAGGAGATATTGGCACCAGATACAGCCAGTTCTGCAAGGATTTCATCTGGAGGGAGCAGAGGTAGAAGCAGCCTCTGCCAGTGTCCCCAGGAGACACTGAAGCTCTAGGCCATGAGGCATCACTTGCCCTTTGTCATCCCCAGACATGCAAGGGGCTGAAAACTGAGGGATCAAGGCTCTGTAACGAGCTGGGAGAAAGGTGCCCTCAGAGCTGACTCCAGCACTGCTGCATCTGAAAATCTCAACAGAAGCACAAGCCAGGTCTGCTTAGTGTTAGCCTGTGGTGAAAGAGGGAACATAGGTCACATTACTTTCCTCTGTTTTTTAATTTATTACTCTTTTTGTCCAGTCACCCTGTTTTCAGATGCCTGGTCCCATCATGTTACTCCTGCACCAGCCAAGTCCCTCCTCCTACTCGCTGGCCTACAGATGACAGTGGCACTTGACCCAAAGGGCACATGGCCAAGGCAGCACTATCCTCACTTTTGCAAAGCTGGTTGCAACCATGTCCAGAGACACCACCAGGCTGAAGCAGTCTTTGCTCTCATCAGTCATCATCCTATGATTTTGATGCTTGTGAGATATATCAAATTGTCAGCCCTCCGACTAAGATATCCAAATTACGCAGGTGATATTTGTAGCACTGGCCCACTCCCTTTCTACAGCCCCTCTGACCCTGCCTGTACATCTTAGCCCTGAAATGAAGAATAAAAGTAGGTTCAGTCTCCACAATTTCCTCCACCATTTTCTTCTTTGCTCAGCTCATTAGTGCTTTCATGTAATGAACGACTACTCATAAGACTGAAGCGAGACCACTAAGTCATTTCCCGTGGACCAATTAGCTGCTATCAGAATAGCAGGAATTATTGATTTGGGCTGGACTGGAACCAAAGAGCCCATTCCTTCACACATTGCCCAGTGCATCTGCTGAAAATTATTCCACATGGCGCACACATAGACAAGAAAGTCTTTTTAAAACACTTATTTCCTTCCCATCTATGTGACTTGCCTATGTATTCCTAGGCTTTCCAGGATTTTAATTCTCCCCCCAGACTATTTTAATTTTAGGTATTGTGGAATTTCTGAGTGTTCATTTAACAATGGAAACAAGATTAGATGTGAAAAAGAAAGAAGACTTTAAAAAGCAGATACTATCCTGCCATTAGCATATAAACCAAAAACAAGGTGAGGTTTTATAGCTGATTAGGCCAAAATAAAGGCTGTATTTTTCTGCCCTTTGTCTCTTCATTTTGAGAAATCTTACAGACTGCTACATCAACATATTTCAGAGTCTTACAGCGTCGCTTTTTCTGATGAGGGTATCAGAATCTAGCTTTGGAATTCAGGGAGGGCAGGAGCTATTTTTGTAAAACTCATTTGATCTCCTTGGACTATCTTTATCACAGAGTATTATGAGGACACATACAGCATCATATAGCCTTTTTTTGCTTAGCTCCCCTACTTTCTACTTTGAAAATACAATGGCAGTTTTGCTTTAGCAAAGAATAGAGGAACAGACTACATAAAGCTTTTTGTTGTTGTTGACTTTTAAATTAATTAATAAAACCTCTTCATTTTGAGAAATCTTACAGACTGCTACATCAACATATTTCAGAGTCTTACAGCGTCGCTTTTTCTGATGAGGGTATCAGAATCTAGCTTTGGAATTCAGGGAGGGCAGGAGCTATTTTTGTAAAACTCATTTGATCTCCTTGGACTATCTTTATCACAGAGTATTATGAGGACACATACAGCATCATATAGCCTTTTTTTGCTTAGCTCCCCTACTTTCTACTTTGAAAATACAATGGCAGTTTTGCTTTAGCAAAGAATAGAGGAACAGACTACATAAAGCTTTTTGTTGTTGTTGACTTTTAAATTAATTAATAAAACAAACAAAAAGAACAGCTGCTACAAAAAAAAAAAAAAAAACACAACACTGGGCAATCAGTGAATTTGCCCATCAGGTGCCAACTTCCCAGCTTCTGCAGCTCTCATTTCTACTGCTGTTCCATCTTCCAGATGTTTTAATATCCATAGAAATGCACATATAAAATCAGATATTCTCCTACTTGTAATCTCAAGAGATTTTAACTCTGTGGAAGCTAAAAAACCTTACTGCTTCTGCTCACCCCTTTTAGCTCAGCACACTAAGTCACACCAGAACTATAGTTCTCACTTTTAACTTTCTGGTATTTTATAATATTTATTTTATTAAACCATTAGTGACAATGTGCAATAGTTAAGTCTTTTTCTCAAAGTTTATTCCTAGTATTCCTATCTCCCTATCCATACATGAACCTCCAATTTGCTGAGCAGATTTCTGCTGCTGGCTAACCTAAATTGGTGGCTTTTAATTATACATTGAGATTTTAGAAAGTGTTCCTCCTGTGCACAGTAGCAGGCAGTCATGGATATCCAGTTCTTCACTCTCCCAAACGATACATAATTTCATTAAAACCAGCAGAAATGAAATAGAAATGGTATCAAATCAGAATGCCACACCTTTCCAACTGCTTTATCCTGGTGTGAGTAGCTGCATAATATATAATATAGTAGCCAATGGTATACCGACCTTATTTTTTTTAACATTTAAGAGGAGATTTAAGCAGTCTCCTGGGCTCCAGCTGAAGTAGCCCACATAGGAGTAGGGAAGGAGAATGAAACTTTCTGCCTGTGATTCAGGGCTCACCAATCATTTGTGTTTTTTTTCCTTCATCTCTACTGACATTCTCTATCCATAAGCTTCAGAAGCCATTAGAAAAATTAACATATGGTGAGAGACAGTTCTGCTATCAGAGCAGAACCTGGAGCAGCAAAGAAGCTTGTGGGATACTGCCAAGTATGTTCAAGCTGTACTTAATAACCCTGTGACACTATTGGCATCCTGTGCCCTTGTCAAACAGAATTCCTACCAGCACAAACAGATGTGGGAGCTCTGCTCTTGGGATTTGTGCAATCCTGTATCCTAATCCCAAGCGGGTGCCCAATGAGCCATCATTTCTCATTGTACTATGGTCTTCAAAAGTGGCTCTATCAACTTAGTGTCCAGTATATTTTGCTGACAATAACAAACAAAGGAAACAACTGTTTTGGAAACTGCCTGTTCTTTAAGGGCTAGTGAGCTGCAAGAAGTTTGGTAGCTATGGGAGGAAATAAGAACTTCCTACCCATAATGCCAAGCTCTTATTCTAACCTGTTATAGCTCCAATGCCACGGCTATATGCAAAGTCTATGAAGGATCCCTGCTTTGCTTCTGTCTTTACATGATGTCTTCTACGGATCAAAGTCAAATTTTCATATAATCATCACATTCAGAAGAACTAAGCTTTTATTCACACACAGACAAAAGCAGCATGAAATACTAGTCAATGAAGACTCAGAGAGAGCATCCCAGCAAATACAGTATTCCAGTCCCTAACGCAACATGTGATTCTTTCACTTTCCACTTCTTATATACACATACATAAATGTATATATTTATATGTTTATGCATATATATATACACATACATAAGAATACATTTCTTTCATTAGTACCAAAGAAATAGCATAATATAAGAAGAAATATTACCTGCAACTGGGAGACATCAGAGTTTTTCTGTGGAAGGTGGAAGAGCCTGCATGTGAATGAAAGTAGTTGAGCCCTTGCTTATCAGCTGAGTCACATTAATCCCAATTATAAGTATGCTGTGAACCACACCAAAGGATAAGGCATTCTGCTTCACAGCTGAGATGAAAAGCATATATGCAATCAGGTTAAGAGACCAGTTTTACTCTGCAACTGGTTGGTAACTGAACATGCACATTTATCAGACATCAGATGAGAAGCAGTAACTTGTGAAGCAGAGGTCCCTCACCTTTGCTCATCCATCCATACACTAAGTGAAGGAACTGGCCATGCTTGTTACCAACCTCCTTGCCTAAAATGGCTGACTACTAAATGAAATGGGTAATTGGATGCAATGTTTACCTTGCTTATTTATAGAAGAAAGCACATTTCATTTAACTCTTAGCCTTAGCAGGTACGTCCAATAGTGTGAAACATGATGAATCACAGGTCTGGCAAAACCTGAAGCTTGTTGTTAGACAACAAGATGATTTCTCTTCTGAAAAAAAGTGAACAAGAACAGTGAAGATAAAAGTGATCAGGGATGGGTTTGCTTTTTATTGGTAACCTGGGTAACCATTTTTCCAGGCAGTTTATTGAAGAAAAGTGTATGGAAAGCAAGACGGGGAACAAGGTACTGAGAAACGAGGTGTGTTGCATGCTGTGTAACACGACTGAAAGACTGGGCTGTAAACAGCTGGGGGGTCCCTACTTACTGCCTCCATGCAGGCACAGCTGGAACACCAAAGCAGTGGTCACAGTAGTAGATTTCTTGAAATCGCCTAAGGAGTTGGTAAAAGAATGTGGGACTTATTTTATGAGCTATAAAGTAAGGCAAACGCTTCTGTTGCAGATTGATCCGACAAGGTGGCTTCAGTCACTGGGAAGATGCACACACAGTCTGCTAAAGTGAATTTATCTGAGTCTAGTTATAGACTTTCTTTGCCATTTAAGTGGCATTTGAAGTGAGAGTGTAATAAAAGCAGTTTCTGAGCCATTTGTAAGCATTTCTGACACCTCAGGTCAATTGCCATTTTGTTTCCAGGGTAGACATATAATTACTCTATGTGGAACTGATTTAGTAAAAAGTGGACTGGAGCCCTGGATAGGGTGTCTGTGCCTGAACAGCATTGCCTCTGCCAGAACAGCATTGCCATTTTCAAGCCACATAGATAATTTCTTGCCATGGTCTGGCCTCAGCTATCTGAATTCCACTGAGATAACAAAAAGCAGGGAACAAATTAACTGCCAATTATTTTTGAAGCTAGCTGCAGCCATTTTTATGATTAATATATTTTTTTTCTTGTCCCAGAACACTTGAAATGAACACCTTTTGCTTTTCAGTTATGGCACAAGAAAAGCAAGGTTGTTCTTGAGGGAACATTAAACTTCCTTACATATTCCAATTACTCTGTTCCAAAGGTACATGCAAAATCTATGGCAAAACATGGAGCTGAAACCTTATTCCCCAAAATGTAGTCCACTGTCAACGGTATGCAACAATGAAACCTATCAAATATATTTAGAAATTATCATATATGGATCATATTCCTTTTTCTTTATTGCTTATGGCTTTTTTACCCAGGACTTCACTATGCAGTGACCATGAGCAAGCACTGAGGGAGAAGTATACAGCAAGAACTTATATGTTTTCGTCCACTGCTTCAATCAAAGCATAAATTATTGTTCAAGAAAACCACCATTTCCAATATTATTTACATCTCCAGGAGCATATCTCCCTTTTTCTTTAGAATACTAAATGGAAGAAAACATAGAAAATGCAGTATGAATATCAGAAGGACCCCATTTGTCTATTATGTTGTGAAATAAATTCCCTGGGAGAGTATCACAGGACTCTCACAGGAAACACCTCAGGTGTCACAGGGAATGCATTCAAAGAGGTGCAGCGGAGAACGGGCCAGATGACCAAGAAAGGTTTTACCCTCTAATACTTAAGATTCTATGTTATATGTATTTCTCTCAATATTCATCTCCTCTTTCTGATTGCAAATCCCACTCAGATGCACAGTTCTATGCATAATGCAACCTACAAAATGACACTAACCAATTATCTTAGCCATTTAATACCTACAGAGACTGTCCTTTTGGAATGCTATAGACCTATTTTTTCTCTGGATATGTCATTACAGTGGAAGTGTCACTATGCTCCTGATGACTTCCATGAAAGAAGAAGATAGGACTGATTGTGAATCTGTTAATTATATTTTAACTTTGCAGTACATTTCCGAAAATATTAATAAGACTGAAATTTCAATTATTAATTATGTAATGAGTAACACAATGCAGTTTTGCAGTCTAATCCAGGCACATTCCTGAATAATTTAACTCTGAAAATGGTGTAGCACAAAGGGCTTGGATCACAGTAAAATCAAGCAGGAGTGGGAATATAATAGTCTCAAGGCTAAGAAATCTAAATTATTTTCTTCTAAAAAAACTCATAACCTGAAATTCAAATGCTCTTCAGTGATAAAAAATAGATTAGGAAATGTAATCTCAGCATAATATCTAATCAAAGAATAGGGAGCAGCCAGTCATTTCTTACATTAGTATCACTGGCAATACCTGCACTCCAAAAATGTGCAGTTCCAAGTGTTTGACTGATGATGTTTGTTTCCTGATTACTCATTGTGGGTTTTAGCTGCTCACTGCTAGATCTTTCTTCACAAAACCTATTGTGTAAATGGTCATATTTACTATTAGAGTATGGATAGCTGGCAGGGAAACGATGCAAACAATGTTGTACAATACAGAAAGTCTTTGATTTTTTACTGTGATGCAGAGAAAGACAGACACTTTTCAAAAATACTTGTGACAAAAACCAGAATTGTTTCCCATGCCTTCCCCACCCTCGGTCCTTAGTCCAAATGCTGAAAATCAGACAGACAAGGGATTTGAAGGAAGCACTCCCACACCTGAAAGAATTCCCATACCGGCTACTGCAAGGTGAAGGAATGTGATCTCCTGACACCAGCCCCTCTTGTCTCTCACCCTTTTATCTCTGCATCTGCCTTCTCATCCATCTTCTTTCGCTGCCCTCTGCAACTAAAAAACACCTGGCCAACAAAGGCCTGAACTGCACTTCTGCAAAATGTTTCACTTTTGGCAAACTGGCCTATTCTGAGAACAGTGAGTACCCACGTAGCTCTAGGTTCAACACCGTGGCAGAGGCTGGGAGGAAGCTAGAGGTGTAAGGGGACTGGAAAGCTTGGCCAGGGAACACTTTAGTCAGGCTTCTTACTAATTTTCAATGGATTGCCACATCCTCTCAAGCATGTCTCAGAGGGAAGGATGGTGACCTTGGTGCCACACACATGTTAAATAAAACAGAAAGAAAAAGTGGCGACCAGTTTGTGTTTTGGTTTGGTTTTTTTTTTATTATTTATGTTGTTTGTTTCTTTCTTTCTTTGTTGTTGTTTTTAAAGTCCATCCTGAATTCCCACTGCCATGAGAAGGAGCAGAGATACTAGGAGCCAGATGGAGCAAATGCTGGTGTCTTACAAATGCCACTACCACAGGGAAAGGCAAGCAGGCACTTGCACACACAGATAAAGTAAAGGGAGGGAGCACCAGCCTCAAGTGAGAAGAAACAAGGCTTCTCTGGGCAGGAGGGCTGGGGAAAGGAACAGATTGCTGCTCTGCTTCTTGCACCTGAGTGCCCTGCCAAAATGTCACTCAGGCCAGAAGTGGCAGCATAACTGCAGCCAGTGAATCCCTGCCAAGCCATCCACAGCCAGCCTGAAGGGAGCCAACATGACCTCCCGCTCACCCTGCACACCAGCCAGCTTCCAGGTAGCCAAAGTCATCAGGAAATGGTTGCTTCTCTGCATGTGCTTTTGTCTTTCTGCCTGAAATATGCCCCCCATGTTTTGGTGATGTGAGCTGAGCCATGGGGAAACAAACATGGGTAATGCAGATTTTTCAGTTGTTGCTGCTGACTGCCCCTCTACTCTGCTCTGGTGAGATCCCACCTGGAATACTGTGTACAGTTCTGATGCCCTCAGCACAAGAAAGATATAGACCTGTTGGAAAGGGTCCAGAGAAGAATCACCAAGATGATCAAAGGGCTAGAGCACCTCTGCTATGAAGACAGGCTAAGAGAATTGGGGCTGTTCAGCCTAGAGAAGAGAAGATTCCAGAGAGACCTTATAGCGCCTTCCAGTACTTGAAGGGGCTACAGGAAAGCTGGGGAGGGGCTTTTCATCAGAGAAAACAGTGATAGGACACGGGGTAATGGTTTTAAACAGAGAAATGGGAGATTTAGGTTAGATATTGGAAGTTCTTCATTATAAGGGTGGTGAGGAACAGGAATGGGTTGCCCAGGGAAGTTGTTGATGCCCCATGCCTAGAGGCTTTTAAGGCCAGGTTGGATGAGGTTTTGTGCAACCTAGTCTAGTGGTAGGGTTCCCTGCTCATGGCAAGGGGGTTGGAACTTGATGGTCTTTGAGGTCCCTTCCAACCTTAATGATTCTATGATTCTATGACTGCAAAAAATAAAAGTCAGTCATTTTAAAGCATAAGCAAGTTCTGAAATGCTGGCAGGGAACTTGCAATGCATGCTGAATGAATGCTGAAAAGATCATAGAATCATAGAATCTTAGGGGTTGGAAGGGACCTCGAAAGATCCAGTCTGTTCCAGTGCTCTGTCACTCTTACAGTAAAAAAATTTTTTCGGATATTCACCTTGAACTTCCTATGCTCCAATTTACACCCATTACCCCTTGTCCTATCACTGGTCATCACTGAGAAAAGCCTAACTCCGTCCCCCTGACACTCACCCCTTACATATTTGTAAACATTGATGAGGTCACCCCTCAGTCTCCTTTTCTCCAAGCTAAAGAGACCCAGCTCCCTCAGCCTTTCCTCATAAGGGAGATGTTCCACTCCCTTAATCATCTTCGTAGCTCTGCGCTGGACTCTTTCAAGCAGTTCCCTGTCCTTCTTGAACTGAGGGGCCCAGAACTGGACACAATACTCCAGATGTGGCCTCACCAATGCAGAATAGAGGGGGAGGAGAACCTCTCTTGACCTACTAACCACACCCTTTCTAATGCACCCCAGGATGCCATTGGCCTTCTTGGCCACAAGGGCACATTGCTGGCTCATGGTCATCCTCCTGTCTACCAGGACCCCCAGGTCTCTTTCACCTACACTACTCTCCAGCAGTTCAGCCCCCAACCTGTACTGGGACATGGTGTTGTTCTTCCCCAAATGTAAAACTCTGCACTTCCCCTTGTTGAATTTCATCATGTTTCTCCCCGCCCAACTCTCCAGCCTATCTAAGTCTCTCTGAATGGCAGCACAGCCTTCTGGTGTGTCAGCCCCTCCTCCCAGCTTAGTGTCATCAGCAAACTTGCTGAGGGTACATTCTATACCCTCATCCAGGTCGTTGATGAAGATGTTGAACAACACCGGTCCCAGTACCGACCCCTGTGGGACTCCACTAGTCACACACCTCCAACCAGATTCTGCCCCATTGACTACAACTCTCTGGCTCCTTCCTTTCAACCAGTTCCTGATCCAGTATTATTTCTTTAACCAGATAACTGCATTCTCTGCAGCTCTTTCCTACCTGTTAACTGCAGACTTCCACACAGCAGGAAAAAATGCTCATTCCCAAATTCAGGCAGGGAAAAAGTCACGAGTGTTAGTGCACAGAATTGCCCCCGTAAGTAGCTGCTGACAGAGGCATAACTGTGAATGTGCATTCTGGGTGCTAGCTATAGATGCAGAAATAATGCAATGTGGAGCCATCTAGTCATATACACCAACTTGTTCATTATGGTTAATTTTACAGTTATGGTTTTTTTTAATGCTAATTATCCTTAATTTAGGCAAAGCTGAAGTGCTTCACTGAGTTAAACCCCAAGACTTGGAACACACTCACTGAGTTTGATTTCCTATCATACAAGATTAACGTATCTTCTTACTCCCTTGAGAAACACCACTAGGTTAATGCACAAAAAACCAGCACCAGAAATTACTAGATAGGAAAATGTAAGTTTCTTATCTAACAGAGTTACTGAAAGGAGGATATACCCATGCTTATGCTTGTGAAAAGTAAACTCCATCAAAACAATTTGCACCTCCCCTGGCTCTGTTGCTACATGGCCTACAAACCCTTCTTCTGCACCTCCTCCTCTTCCCCTTCATTTTGCCCTGTAACTTGATGAAAGCAGCACTTACTCAGTTGATATTTCTTTAACACCGTATGTGCGATTTGCACCAAAAAAGGTTTGGGCTAAAAACATACATTTACTTCATGCTTCTTTCACAGTCATCAGAAGAATACTTATATTTCTCTAAAAAAAAATTTAAAAAATATTCCCAAAACTATACATATCCCCTTTCCAGAATGACTCCTGGAGATAAAATAAATAAATAAATAAAATCTTTAGCTTACCCTACACTCTTTGTTAGTAATGCTGCATATATTGGCATTCTACAGCAAATATTTTCTTGCTTCACAGCTCCTTTTAAAAAATTATAATTTGATACACAGAGACAAAACCAGGGCTGGGTGGGGAAAGAGATTCCTGGCTCAAGTTTTATGGAGTTAGAAAAACTTCAACTTTGCCAAGCAAAAGAGTGAGAGGAGAGGATTCATGCCAAGGACTATCTTCCAGAACCATGAGTACAGCTCTGGTGACTGGAGAGCAAGCCTGCATTGTTCTGGGAAAATGCATTAGACACAAAGGAATTTTTATTTTTTTCTGACAGAGCAGCAGGGTTTTTTGTGTTTCCCCCCCCCCCACTCCCTTTCCTTTTTTTAAGAAGTTTAATTTTAAATATCATTAAATACTGTGCAATGGCAGCTTTCTTTGGTCATCAGCCACAGAAATTAAAAGCTACTATGGCTGTATGAGTTTGCAGTTCCATGTAGAAACATTGCAAGAGCTGCTATCATGTGTTGTAGAATGAACACACTTCTTCAAATCCACATAATTAACATTGGGCTTGGCTGAGTAGAAATACACTTTTGTATTAAAAAAATGCTTTCAGCATAGGTTTGGCCAAGTATATGTCATGAAGTTTATGATTGCTAACCTAACTATCACTAAGGTATTTAAAGTCCCTTAGGGGACCCCAATACTGAGCCCTGCAGTGCTGCTGCTGCAGGGAGTTTACCTGCATATATCCCCAGACTCAACACAGTCCAAGCAGTTACTAGAGTTTTTTTATAAGGTGTGGCACAAACTGCACTGCTCACAAATTTCAATCAAAAGAATCAAGTGATTTTTCCGATGCCAATATAGTATTGTTCATAGGGTAGGAGTGACATGCAGTTTAAGAGAGGTGCCACAGAAAGTGCTGCACTGGGCTTACTTTATATATAGGTGCCAACTGAACACCAAGCATTTCCCAACAACAACATAATTATTTTTCCATTCCAGGTGTGCTAAATCTACACATTGCCTAAGTCTATGACAGTGTCATCCAGGCAAATGTTCAGTTTTGAAGGACTGTTATATTCCTTTTTGCAACCTAGCAAAAAGTGCCTACCCATCCTCTTTTCCTGACATGCAGAAACCAGTTTGCTAGGATGCCATTCAGAATAGTAGTTATTATGGTTATTATTCTGACAACAGTTACATATTTGTGCTTAAATAAGTGACATTTGGGCAGGACAAGAAGAAACACCATGGTGCAATGACATAATCTCCTATCATCAAAGTCAATGAGAACTGTTTCCACAGCTTGTTCTTCAGTGATTTGTGAACGTATGAAAGATGGAAACCTGAATCCAGTGTTCGAATGTGGAGCTGAACTCTTCTGCTTAACAGAGTGGGAGGAGTGTAGAGGAACATTTTGTCCCTTCATAGAAAAGGCTTAACTTAGTTAAGATCTCATTGAGTTTGTAGGCATCTTGTATCATCATGCAAAAATATCCTTATTGCTAAAGTCTTTTGTCCACACCTCAATTAGTCCAATATGGTCCTCCCCAAATAACCCATTTCTCAGAAACTTCTCTCCCAACTCCTAATTCTCACTTTCACCCACAGACATCCTGCAAATCTAGAGCTGAGCAAGAACTGGAAACTGCAGCTTGAAGGAAAACACTTATTTCCAAAAATACTGTCGCACCATTTGGAACTGCAATTCAGAAATGTAAAAGCTTGCACACAAGGAGGGGGGGAGGGAAGTATTTTTTAACAAAATAATTATCTCAGAAAAGAGGAAATTAAGTCCTTCAAAACAACCCTCCAAAATCCTCTACCTCAGGCCTGGTAATGAAACAGTGAGTTTTCCACAGTACAGTAAACACTCTCTGGAAACCTGATTAAGATGTGTGCAGTCCTTCGTCAAAACCCTGACAGTTTTGAAATAGCAAATTATTAACAAGAAATAAACCTGCAGGAAAGGAAGACCTCAATTTCAATCCAGGACCATATTTAATTCATCTATCCATTTATAGCCATCTCATTCCCTACTGCATCCTCCTCCTGTGCGGTTAGGAAAACAGGACATTGACAGTTTTGTCAGCACCAGCGGTTCAACTCTTATTAGGCTGACTGCTGAGTTAAACAGCAGTTGTGTTCCCTTCATGATCACGTCCCTAGCTCACCTTGGCCTACTTTAGCTTGCCAACATGAAGTCTGGCGGTAGCCCCAGCAAGGTAATTAATTTCACACTCGCGGTATGCTTTAGACTGCAGATCTGCCAGGCTAACATTGTTTCAAAGCTGTGTTTCATGTGATGTCCTTAGGTGTCAGTGAAAAGAGCGTGCAACAAAAGCGAGTGACCTGAGGACACGCAGGTCGGTGTTATTAGCTCTGCTGCTGAACAGCTTACATACAAAATTGAGCACTCTCACAGTAGTGTTATGTACACACGTGTCAAACGGCTGGCTAGAGAGAGGGAGATTCAGTATTCATCCTGCCATATAATTACCTAGCTCAACTCTGTTACATATTGCATCTTTCTTTTATCTTTGATGGGCTATAAATCCATCTGCCTCGGGACCAATTCTCACTTCCCAACCCACACTTCCCAGGAGAGCAAGACATGCTATGAAATAACTTTGGAAAGACAGATTTTTTCCTCCACCTCTGTGTAATTCTGTACTTTGCTTCCACAAAGACACAAATCTAGTGATGCAGTAGGCTGCTATCTTACAAGCCCCAGGGCTGGACCCTCTGTTCAGGCTGAAAGGGGGCAGTCTCAGCTTCCCAATGAGAATCAAACAGTAGCTGTTGCATCTGCAGTTACTCAGAAATAAACTCTTATTTTGCTGCTTTGGAAAATCCTCCGTGAGGGAGATGTTTATTCATGAGCAGCAGAAAGAGATGCAGAAGCAATATCAATTGGATTACATCTGCACACACTACAGTTGCAGAAAATCCTTAGGTCCAGAGATTTTAAGGCTAGACAGGACTATTGAGAGCAACTTGTCTGACCTCCTATGTCATATTGATTTTTACCCTGTAAATCCTGCAGTCAAGCCCAATGCTTCACAGTTAAGCTAGAATACAACATTAGTAAAAGGCTGTAACTTTGATGTAACAGTTCTAAAGGATGGAGAGTCTACTGCATTTCTTGGTAATCCACCCCACTGATTGATTACCTTCACTGCCACATTTTTGTGTTTTACTTGCAATTACGTTTTTGGTTCTCTCTTTCTACGTAGGAAGAGATTGACATTGGAGGTGACCTCATTAATGTTTACAAATATGTAAGGGGTGAGTGTCGGGGGGACGGAGTTAGGCTTTTCTCAGTGATGACCAGTGACAGGACAAGGGGTAATGGGTGTAAATTGGAGCACAGGAGGTTCAAGGTGAATATCCGAAAAAAAAATTTTACTGTGAGAGTGACAGAGCACTGGAACAGACTGCCCAGGGAGGTTGTGGAGTCTCCTTCACTGGAGACATTCAAAACCCACCTGGATGCGTTCCTGTGTGATGTGCTCTAGGTGACCCTGCTCTGGCAGGGGGGTTGGACTAGATGATCTTTCGAGGTCCCTTCCAGCCCCTAAGATTCTATGATTCTATGAGTTTTATTTTTTAACCTGACAGATCTCAGGAGCAATTTAACTGATGCTATGTAACAAAGGGACTATCACCTCCATAGTCTTGCTCATTACTCCAATTGTTAGTAGCCAAAGGACTGTGGTCACATTTTATATGAAGACTAAGTATTTGGGTCTGGAGACTGTGTTTCTAGCATGTATACAATCCAAGAAGGGCTATCACAAAGACTTACACTATGTGTCACGTGCATCTCTTTGCCCATAATGGGAGGTACACAAGTCACAGATTTGGCCCAGTACATATGGTCTGCATTTGTTTGTTTCTAACTTTGTGGTCTTTGGCTGCCTGCATAAAAACCCCATAGTATTTGATTGGAACCACATGGCTCAAGTACTCTCAGTTTTTCTGTAGGTCATACAGCTAAGCCCTTCATACCCTCCAGGATCAGCTTGTTAGAAGCCTAAAGCTCATAGCACTTTTGCCAGCTTCTATAGATTTGGGGTTTTTTAGGGAATTGGAGTAATACTTAGAAAAAAACTTCAGTCAGCTCCTACTATACTTCTGCTGCTTGTGATAATGCTGCAATATTGGTGATTTTGAAAATTATTTGCTTTGAGACCAAGCAAAACATAATACTTGGGAGTCTCATTTTTTATTTAGAACTATTCAAATATAGAGCTGCCTGAATACATCAGTTTGGGTGAAATTCTCTCCTGTGCTGCATTATCAGGTTTAACATATTTAACAATATAACTGAATAGAGACACAAGCACTGCAATATAAAGCATTGCCTAAGAGCTCTGCAGCCACTTGTGGGACCGCAGGGCTCTGACAGCCATTTTGTGACATTTAGAAAGGCATTTAGCAACACACAGTCACTTTGGAAATGAGAGTATGCTTGAAAATATTAGTGAATTAGTGAATACAAAAGTATTTCACTTTTGTACTTAAGTTCCTACAAATCTTACTACCATTGGACTTCACAGGTAAAAGCTAACAGGGGAAGGAAGCGCTCTTTAGGAGGCTTCCCCTCCTCCCATGGTTGTGAATTTGGATTAAGTGTGCAAAAACATATCCTTGGAATATGTAAGAGGTCAAACTGTCTTAAGGCTCATGGGAAAAGCTGCCTTGCTTTTCACTGTTTGAGATAACCTTCACTTGCATGATCTTACTATGAATAAAGTAAACAATTTCCTAGGATCCTTGCCCTAAAGACTTAGAAAACATTTTTTCTTTGTCCTGCCTGTATACTCAGAAGAGTTTGTGGGCATCTGTCAGTCAAGTGGGTATTGTTCCCTGGCTATCCACTCTTTTGCTGATCTCATTAGTCAGTCTGACTGACAGGACAGTGTATTTTGGTTATGTTTATCAGGGACAATTGTAATTGCTATGAAAATTCCAAAGACAAGTAAGTTCATCTTTTTTCCCTAGTGTCACTAAGACATTTAAAAAATATCAGTGATTAATTTAAACTGAAAAATAAGTTGTTCCTTGTAAATCCAAATGCCCTTTCCTCCCATTTAAACTCATTAATTATCTAAGTGACTTGAAAAATCCTTGCCGAGCCTGGAATATTATAATTGACCCGTTGCTATTCAGAAAAACTCTCTCTTTCTCAAGCCATTTCCTTGTGTCAAATTCAGCTGACACTGACTGCAGCATGCAACATGTTCCCCATGGTCAAGGAAGTCGGCATATTTGACAGGTCAAGAGATTTTTAAATTCTGCTGTTTATAACTGTTTACAAATCAATCCTTACTATGATTTACTTCTCAATGCATCAGGACCAGTTCTTTGCAAGTATATCCCATTCAGATATACTCACATCCAGGGAGACAAAAGTATCATTTATTCCAGCATCTTCCTGTGATTTCTGAAACTACCTATCAAGTAGGTGGTTGATGACATCTGCTCATTGCCCAATCCATCCATCTCTCAGAATTAAAAATAATACAAAATATCTCACTTGATTATAAATCCAAGTGAACTACAACAAAAAAAACCCTTTAGAAATACAGTGTTCAAATGGGATTGTAGTGGAGTTCTGTGACACAAATTTCCAAAACAATGTACTTCATTCTAGTATCTTGAAAGGAAAGAACAATAGTTCACATAAGGCAGATTAAATAGATCAATCAAAGATAAGGAAATGACACAACCAGTAAGAAAAGACACATGAAACAAAAGTTATTTCCAATTGGAGATCATGTCATGCTTTTCATTATCTTACATAAAGACATTTATACATACTGGAATTCTTATGGAGATTGGTACAAAACGTTCTTCCCACACTGGAGAAACTACAGCGATATGGTGTGGAAAATTGTATCACATATTTATCTTAGTGATATTATCCTATCTCTGTGGCCAGAATTAAACCAAAGGATGGTAGTGAAACCTTCTGGAAAAAAAGAAAAAAATATGAAGAAACATAAGCAGGCAAAGATAAAACAGCTTAGGTGAACAGCTTCAAAGGGTTTATCTTCAAAGAACCTGGTTGGGACACTAGTTTGGAAAAAGCTGTCTACCTGGATATAAAAATGGTTTTCTATACTTAAGCACAGGAAGAGAATTTATTTAACTACTCTAGAGCCTCAAGCCAGAAAAGAGAGTAAATTGCCAACATGAATGTCAATGACAGCAGTAAGTCATACTATCAGAGATGGAAAAAGAGAGAAAAAGAAGGTCCATCAAGGAAGAGCACTTAATTCATCCCAGAGATGGAGGTGAGCAGGCTAAGAAATACATAATTTTTTTCAAAAAAAGAAAAAATATACAGAAAGTATTTTATTATTATAACTCTTTGATATATATGCTTCTTAACCCTAGATAAATGAAAATATTCTAAACTGCTTAAAAGAAGCCTGTTTTGCAGTTGTTCTCTCTACTTGCTAATCCTGCTTTCAAAATGCATTTGTATGTGTTGCAGGCAGACAGCTTTGGGGAACAGAAATCACCACAATCTGCCTCACCCTTTAGATATCCAGTCTAATGTACTTGAAACTGGGGCTTCACCAAGAGTGAGGGAAAGAAATTCAGGACTACACCCAAAGTGTATATTCATGAACAATAAAAAAGAGTGGAACTTTAGTGGTTTGCTTTGTAAATGTGACACAAAGATGGTGTATTCTAGGACAGAAAATATGTTACATATTTCCTCTTGTTATCCAGAGAGAGCTCTCTCCTCACCACATCTCAAGATTAAATCAACGAAAAATGTGAGAAAAATGTATAAAGTGTGAGGCAATATCCAAATGCCTGCAACATGCTTGCAAGTCCCAGTTGTCATATTTCATTCATGCTTGCAAGGTCACTGTTTTGTAGGTGTCTACAACACATCTCTTGTAGGCGTCTTCTTGTTGAATCAGATGGTCAACATGAGCAAGGCAAGCTGTCAGGCATGAGCTTGCCTGTTTTTTTTAACATTTATTTATTTATTTATTATGCAAGTCTAATAAAAGCCATATCTCTACCTGCAAACCTTTTCTTACTTATTTGTCCTTAGGTGGTATTGTTGGCCTTACTGCCAGCCTGCTTTGTGATGATGTCCTAAAGACTCTGCACAAAGCTACCAGAATCAGGGATTCTTCTTTCAGAGATCAAAGCAGGACCATAAACCATTACAGAACGCCTGTACCTTATAAAAGGAAAAGGCTGTATAAAGTGGTATGGGTATAAACCTTCTGACCCATTGAAGTACAGCAATCAATTAAATTCTGCTTACTGATATTGTAAGACAACCATACAAAACTTTTCTTACTGAGATGAATGATGGAAAGAAGCAAATTCCTTGGAGCTCAACTCATTCAGTACCCAGCATGCCACATGAGTGATTATGTGTTGAAGGCATTAGCATGCTTTCACACCTGTTCTGTGATGGTGCTCAAGATGTTCTTTAGGGCAACTTTTACTGTTATAGAAATATGTCACAAAATTGTCACATTAGAGATTAAAAGGGACTAAAAAGAAAGAAAAAGCTCTCAAGTGTTTGCAGGGTCCACATACTGTGGATTCCCATGAGGGGAAGAAAGAGCTCATCTTTTGTTGATTTCAATTAGTAGATACTAGCACTCATCACAACACCCAGATTAGAAGATGGTAACTATCAGGTTTCATTGCATTAGCTAGGCAGTCACTAAAATGGAGGATGCTGTTGGTATCTTTCAGCATCCTCACAGAAGTATTTTGTTTACTCTGGTCCCCATTCTGAAAGAGCTACCACTGTCTTAAATAAGGAAACTATATACACTGACTGTGACACAGAAAAAAAATAACATATATATATACACTAAAAGGGAAGCAACAAAAAGAATGTGTCAGAGATGACTTCAGCATGGATGTGGGAGTATAGCTGGCGGACAAAGGCTACATGTGAGGTAAGCAAAATGCTGAGGGTTTGGGCCTGGAGCCAGAAAAAGCCCTGGTGGATGTATCTTTTTTCAATAATGAACTCCCACCAGAGCCTACACTTTATGAGCCTGACACATCTAAATTACATTCAGCAACATTTAAACGTTGAAATAATAGGATAAATTCAAACCAATTAGAGAACATATGGAATATTACCTTCCTAATGGTATGCATAAGCATCTCTTGTCAGTTTTATCAGATTAAAGACCCCGAGTGCTGGCAGTGATCAGATCTGTGGTTATAAACAGGCACGGGGGGATGAGCAGAGTTGCATGTGATATTTGAGGTGGGTCTATCACACGAGAAGGAATCTGCATTGCAGTTGGAGGCTTCTCCCTTTGTTTCAAGGAACCAGGGAAATGAGACCAAATTCTCAGGTCAATCAAAGACCATTGTTTTGTCAGGTCGATGCCTTGGGAGCAGCACATTTTTCTTTTGTCATCTAGGCATCATTGTCCCAAGATGAATGACCCAAAGAACACCCCAATTAACCTTCAAGTGATAATGAAAGGCCTTCATTCTATTTTTCCTGCACAAAATAAAAATAGTAAAAAATAATAATATTGTTTTAAGCAGAAACAGAAATGTTAACACAGAAAGAAAAAAAAAATAATATCTAAAACTCTTTAAAATAACATAAAGTAGAAACAAAGGACCAGTAAAATTTTGAAACTATCAGCCTGAGGCAGACACTCAGCATGAAAAAATTTTGCCCAAATTGCTGAAGTTTGGAAAAATTACAAGCAACTGGAAAAAGACATGTGTTGCTACCTTTGTGTTTGATAATCATAGATTGCAAATAAACCATCACAGGTGCAGAAGCCCTTAATACACTTATGTTCATTCTCCAGGGATTTATTACACTTGCTTTGTGCATATAAAATCAATCCAAGGCTTCTAAGACCCTTGAATGTGAAGTGTGAGATTCTCAGTTTGGAGTTGCAGCCCTAAGGGCTGCACTGGAGCTAAACTAGGGTAAGTCAGCCTGTAAATACCCAGATGAAGATCTGGTATGTGCACCTGTTTTAACCAGTTGAACATACCCTGCCTACAGTTTTGATTTAAGATGCGCTGTGGCAGTTGAAATGCTTCCAGGTGTTCTTTGAGTCTCTCCTGTCATTTGCCTTCAAAGACACTCAGTAGCATACTGAGGTGCTGCCCTAGGTACAGTGTCAGCATCATGGCAGCCCCAAAGCCCATCTGCTGAGAATATTCATTCAAGAAAAAAGGGCCTTGTTCTCTGGAAATCCTTAGCTGCTCAAGCACCAGTAAAATATTCTGTCCCATAGTGATCCTGGCCTGGTGAAGTTGCATACATAGTGCCCAGCAGCACGGACTGGAAATATGTGTTCCAAGTCAGGCATGTAGACCTATAAAGAAACCATGCATTCTTCCCTCAACAGTGGCATTAGCAGAACAGCTTGAAATATTTAGGAACCTGGCATAGATATCACACAAGACTATTTAACTAGCTTACAAATCACTTAAAAGGCAGCCAGTAATAAGAATGCAATTTCCCTGGTAATCCTTAGTTTCCTCTTTCCCAATATATTTTCCACTTGTGTTCCTTCATCTCCAGGTTTCTCTTTACTTCTCATTACTTTTAGGAAGCACTTTCTCCAAAAGGTAATTCAGCTCCAGCGATTTAAGGCAATGCAGGCTAGAAACTCTTGGAATTTAGTTTTTTTCACTTGTCACACAATTGGCATTTTCTTTTTGCTCCTGGGGGCACCTGATTAAATGATCCAATCAGCTTTAAGTCAAACACATTAACCTAACCAATTTTTGAAAATCTCATGATTGGCAGGAGCCTGGCTTTTCAACATCTGTGATCATCATTGTTCTCCACTATTACCTAGGGTCAAAATGAAAATTTAAGAGTAATTAAACCTATTTTTCCTGCAACCTATATGCTTGGAAAGTGTTGTTAAATCTGTTCCATGTTCTGAGAAGTAGCAATACATCATGATTAAATACTGTCCCATTTTGATCCCTAAGTGACCCAAAATTCATCTTCTATTTATATATTTAATCTGGCTTCCTCATTTAGCCAAAGAATAGATGCACAATCAGCCATGTAACTTTGCCTCATAAGGTTTTGCTAGTATCTCAATACCTGCATGTGAGACACATTTGCTCCAAGAGCAATCTTCCACTGCCTCCAAAGCCTTATGGCAATAGAGTCTAAGCACAAGACTGAGACACAAAACTGCTGCAGGAAGCAAAGCAGCCAGATTCCTAGAATACCACCAAAACTAATGCCACTGTGCCCTCCCTTTAGCAACTCTTTTTCCTTACATTAGCAGGTGATGATTAAAGTCACTGATTCCTAGTCACAACAGAATGTAATGCAACCAATAAAGTACTTTCTGTTCATAGCTTTAATGTCAACACCCAATAAAAAACTTTAATATTGGGTGAGAGATCAGGTGACTCAATAAATAACAAGCGAAGTTTATTTATCTTGATCAAATTTTAGCAGTGCTCTCATTCATAAAAGGCTATGATGTTAGAGATTGCACAGTGACACATTTCTTCCTTCCTCAGGTTTTTATGTGGACTCAAGATTCTGCCTCTTTCATTTATTTTGTGCTTTGCTTGGAGGAATAGGACAGGGATTTCCAACCTCAAAGTATATCTATCAGATGAACGTGTGTTAAAAAGAAAACATCTTTTGCAGTAAAATGAGGAGTGGGGACAGAAGAAAAATGTGCAGATTCACTTAAAAGAGCAAAATTAATAATTATCACACTATTTCCTTTAATGTCTCTATGTTGAAAAGCAAACAGAGCACGTTATTTTCACACATCAGAATTTGTTTTTACTGCAGTTATGAACAACAGTTGTTGATGGAAAAGGGGAGAAATTAAGGTGACTTGAAAAGCGTTCCTTCTTAAAGAACTACAAAAAAGTTACCAGGGCAAAAAACTCAAAAAATGGCCTGATATAAATTCTACCTTTAGACTTTTTATAGTAAAATTCGATGAGAGGAATACATTTGCATCCTAACTAGCAGACAACAGTCCCTTTGTTTGCATTCGCTCAGAAAAAAGGAAACAAACCCCACAACTTAGTTGTGCTCATACCTTTAGCCATGTGAAAGTGAAATTTCAGGAAACTAGGATGACTTTATAGCCACACAGGCTACACAATTACTAATTTCTTTAGACCTGTTGCCAAAATGCAAAGACAGTAAATCAAACTTTTATCCCTTCTTTCATTCATTCAATTTTTTTGCCCACTGAGGTGCACACTCCAGAACCTCACCTATCTCTACTACTGTTTGCATCAGTAAAAACTACCACTAAAGTAATATGATGCAAGTACACACCACAGATATCCTGTTTTTCCTCTGAGAGATGTCATTCTGGCAAGAGACAAACCCAAAGAAAGGGTCATGCTGGCCAGCACTGAGCACAGCTGGCATGGACCACTGTACCAAGGGCAAGCTCTGAAGAGGCAGAGCAGCAGATCTGTAGCTCTGGTGTGGCTGAATTGTTGTCCCCCCCTTAAGACACTTTGCACTGGTGTGTGCAAACACTGCTGTAACCTTGCAGGAGGTAGGATGTGTGGATGTCCTGGATGTATCTATTTTTTCAACGCCTTCTATCAGCACAAAACGAATCACATTGTTAGAAATGGAACAGCTAAAGAAAGCATAAATACAGTAAGCTGCAGAACTGTTATGAGGAAACAAAGCAACCCAAAGAATCCCTCCAGGTTCATGACTATTAAGCCCAGAAGACTGTAGCTGTGTATTTACTTTGGTACTGCCCTACTTTTCAGTCGCTCAGGGCGACTCCCCAGCGTAAGAGGTGACAGCAGGGTGGCCAGGGTGCCAGGCAGCCCGTTGGATTCCTGCTTCTCTGTATCCCTGAGACCAACGGGGATTGTGCAGCGCAAGCGTGTGCACAGAGGTACAGTTCAGTACCCAGGATTTGTGATGACCCCACTTGCTACTCGACGTAGCAGAGAGCTGAGGCATACATATCAGAAAATATGCAGAAGAGCCTTTGAGAAAGCTGCTGCCCAGCGAATAAAAGAGATTTAATTGCTCAGCTGCTCCCCTTTTGACTCTTCTCACTTCTAGCTGACTGCTACACAGAACCCCGAGGCACTCCTCTTCCCACCATGCCAGCACCTGAGATCCACACTTCCCAGAGAAAGAGAGCCCTGGAGACCTGACCCTTTTGACCCGTAAAGGAGCTGTGCTGCTGTGCAGGTTGCCTGCTCCACCTCCGTGCATGTGGAGGCAGGGGCAGCATTTGCACTGTTTTGCAAAGCTCTGTCACACTATGTTGTTACATTACAATGTGAAATCATCAAACAGTTTGTTCAATTCCTTCTTGATTAAATTCAGCTTCATTAAACCTAAGTAACGACTCTGTTTTATTTTAATAGCAAACATATTTCCATTCTAAGTGTCTTCCTGAGTATCATTTTCCCCTTTTTAGACCTTTTTGTGACCTCTGGGTATATTTATGTCCCATCCCATTTTTCATTTCCCTTCTTATTCTTTTTCTTTCCATGCAGGCAGCTTCCTCCCTATGAACTTTGTTGAAGCATCTCTCTGGTTCCTGCCTTTCAGTATCTCCAGGGGTCTGATTGTGCGTGCAGCCCTTGAAGCTGAATCAAGCATGCACCTTTGTCCTGAAATGGTGGAAAGTTAGCTGCTTTGATTCCTGTTGCTATTGCGTGCAGCAGATAAAAGTGGCAATGCTTAGACAAATCAGACATTTTTCTGGTGATTGTATAACTCTGCTCAGGTTCCATTTTTACACAAACACGATCATTCTGCACAGACTACCTACATCACCTGATTATCATTCCTTCAATACATTAATTTGCATTTAATATACAGCACGCACACAAACAGGCTACAGTGCAGAGTAGGGGGAAGGGACATGGGAAAAAACCCAAACCTACAGGTATCTAAAACAGTCAGAGAAAGCCAGAGTAAAAGCAGCTTCAGCTCTCCTTGCTGTGTTGACAGGCACTGGGCACAAAGGTGTGATGGCAATGGCACCTGCCTCATTGTCTTTCAGAGATTCTTGCACTCTCCCCATGCACTCTGCTCCTGTAACCTGAGCGAGCCTTCACACACACCCTGTGTGAGAAATGGCTGCTTGTAAATAGCTGGAGGCTTTAGTAAGACAATACAGTTTTGATAAATCAATCGATGCCAGAACACAAGAGGATATTAGAGTAAATGAAAACCAAAGACACGGCAGAATCCAACTTGGTGGGTACGCTGGTATACATGGGTGGAAGCAGGGGAGTTCTGCCTTCTTTGTCACTCATCAGCACATCTTTCCTTCCCATTTATCTTAGAGATTGCCCTTGAATTCTCCTTCCATGTACGTTTATACCTTGAGAGACCAGGGAAACTTACGTTAAAGCTATTTAAAAGGCTTTTTTTAAGTGACACTTCAAGCCCACATCAGTCTGCTATATGTTTTGGATAGCATATATAATCTGAAGGGAATAAATGTGGTGCTGAGCACTAGGCTAAACTGGATCAATAATAGTTATATAGTTTATTAATAGTTATATAGTTTTGGAGTTATCATACTTATGTTGGTTTAGACTTACTCATTTTCGTAGCAATATAATCATTCTACGTTAAAATTGCTCCAATGTTACCTTGGATGACTTTTGGAAAAGCAGGAGCTTTTATAACAGTATGTCAGGCTTCAAAGAAAGGAACTTTAAAAAGACTTGAAGCAAATTTTCACCACAGCTGAGAGGGCTGTGACTCTGTATAAATTCCATACACTAGAGCAATTTTCTTGCTGGCACCGTAGGTTTTATTTGTTGGTAAAATAAAGAAAATCACTTTGGTGAATTGTTACTAAAGAATGAAATAATCTGCATGGAAACCAGAGGGAAGATTTATTTTCACAAAGCTGGATCATTTAATGAGTAGGCTTACGGCACAGTTCTGTAAGCCTATATTAGCAAAGAGACAGAGAGAGAAATCTAAGGGGGGAGATGTATATAAACCAGTGAATATGTGGGTGGGAACTTCTTAAACTCAAATTGCTCTTGAAGGAAAAATGCTTGCAGTTATCCCATAGGTGAGTATGACTGATGTAGCTGAGAAACTAGGAAGTGCAAGTCAAAATGAGGCTGATTCTATTTTTTTTTTATTTTTTTTTATCATGCCTGATCAGGTAGCTTTAATCTTTAGGATTCATCTCAACATGATAGCAGAGAGAACAGACCTCAAATCTGAAGAGCAAGTATTTACCATTGAAAAGTCAATTCCTCTGTCACTAGCTGTGGCAATAGTATCACTATAATTATGAGTTTAATATCTGAAATTCGTTGATTTCGTATTTGCATGCATGTATGCTAACTAAAATTAATTAATTTTAATTGCATACACCAATTACAACATCAGGCTCATTTTCCAACATATTATTCCTCGCTGATTACATATCCTCTAAGATTGCTTTAATTTTTCATTTTGTGCTTTAAAGTCAAAGAATAATATGTATTTCTAATTAAGCTCACATACATATCTCACTGCTGATTAAATCACTATTTAATATTTTATAACACAAGCCACCTTTAATTTCCCCCACTGAGAGTAAAAGCCTAGCAAACTCTTTTCTTTCTCCCCTCAGTTTCACCGCCCTTGCCATTACTGTGTTGCTACGGGCAGATTTTTTCCATCTTCAGAGCAGAATGCCAGTGAACCATCTTGTTGACAGACATTCATCCTTAGAGGTTAGGAAAGCACTTTACTGGCCACAGGAGCTGCTCGAAAGAGATCAGCAACCTGCCACCATCACTAAGAGAAAAGAAACGGTCTTTCAGGAGAGATTTTTAGCAATGTCTTAGGGGATTGCAGGTCTTGCTGAAAGTCTCTGGAGCTGACACACTTCCAGCCTTTCAGGGGATCACAGAAGGACCCTGTTGGTGCCTACCAAAGCTAAAGAAATTGAAAGCAAAAGGGGATTTTCCTCTCTCTTCCAACTGGCACAGCAGAGTAAAATTTTCCAATTAGTCCCAAGTCAGGATTGTGTTAGTACGCCCAAAGGCTGCTTTGGTATAAAATCTTGAGAGGAAGCCCCAAAACTGTTTCCACTCACCCATGTGTACTGCACAACTTGGGGCTGTACAAATTCCACAGTCACATTTTTACTGCATCATTCCTGGAGTAGCAGAAATCCTTTACAAGTTTAAGTTCTTCAAAGGAAAAAAAATAAATCCCTGGTACCTCAGAACTTGACCCGAGCTTCACTGAAACTAAAGGCAAACTTAGAATCATAGATCATAGAATCATAGAATCATTAAGGTTGGAAAAGACCTTCAAGATCATTGAGTCCAACTGCAATCCAACTACTACAATCACTAAACTATATCCTGAAGTACAACATCTGAACACTTGAGCACCTCCAGGGATGCCAACTCCACCACATCCCTGTGCAGCCCATTCCAGTGCCTCACCACTCATTCGGTAATGAAATATTTCCTAATATCCAACTTAAACCCACTTCCTCTCATCCTATTGCTAGTTACTTGGGAGAAGAGACCAACACTGGCCTCTCTACAACCTCCCTTCAGGTAGTTGTAAAGAGCAATAAGATGTCCCCTGATCCTTCTCTTCTTCAGACTAAACAAACCCAGTTCCTTCAACTGCTCCTCACATGACATGCCCCCCAAGCCCCTCACCAGCCTTTTTGCTCTTCTCTGGACATACTCCAGGACCTCAAAGTCTTTTACACTGTGGTGTCCAGAACTGAACACAGCTGAGTACAGGGGCACAATCACCTCCCTACTCCTGCTAGACAATCTGTTTTTGCTAGAGGCCAGAATACTGTTGGCCTTCTTGGCCACCTGGGCACATTGCTGGCTTATGTTCAGCCAGCCATTCACCAATATTCCCAGATCCTTTTCCACCAGGCTGCTTTCCAAACACTCTTCTCCCCAGGCATGGAGCTTTGCTTGGGGTTATTGTGATCAAAGTGCAGGACCTGACACTTGGTCTTATTAAACCTCATCCCGTTGACCTCAGCCCATCCATCTAACCTGTCCAGATCTCTCTTCAGTGCCTTCCTACCCTTGAGCAGATCAAGACTCCCACTCAATTTAGCGTCGTCCACAAACTTGCTGAGGGTGCACTTGATCCCCTCATCCGATTAATTGATAAAAATATTGAACAAAACTGGCCCCAGAACTGAGCTCTGGTCACCACTTGTGACCAGCTGCCAGCTGGATTTAACTCTGTTTATCACAACTCTTTGGGCCTGGCCATCCAGCCAGTCTTTAATCCACTGAAGAGTCCACCTGTCTGTGCCATGGGCCACAAGCTTCTCAGGGAGAATGCTGTAGGAGACAGTGGCAAAGGCCTTAGGCAGACAACGTCCACTTCCAACTGGCACAGCAGAGTAAAATTTTCCAATTAGTCCCAAGTCAGGATTGTGTTAGTACGCCCAAAGGCTGCTTTGGTATAAAATCTTGAGAGGAAGCCCCAAAACTGTTTCCACTCACCCATGTGTACTGCACAACTTGGGGCTGTACAAATTCCACAGTCACATTTTTACTGCATCATTCCTGGAGTAGCAGAAATCCTTTACAAGTTTAAGTTCTTCAAAGGAAAAAAAATAAATCCCTGGTACCTCAGAACTTGACCCAGCTTCACTGAAACTAAAGGCAAACTTAGAATCATAGATCATAGAATCATAGAATCATTAAGGTTGGAAAAGACCTTCAAGATCATTGAGTCCAACTGCAATCCAACTACTACAATCACTAAACTATATCCTGAAGTACAACATCTGAACACTTGAGCACCTCCAGGGATGCCAACTCCACCACATCCCTGTGCAGCCCATTCCAGTGCCTCACCACTCATTCGGTAATGAAATATTTCCTAATATCCAACTTAAACCCACTTCCTCTCATCCTATTGCTAGTTACTTGGGAGAAGAGACCAACACTGGCCTCTCTACAACCTCCCTTCAGGTAGTTGTAAAGAGCAATAAGATGTCCCCTGATCCTTCTCTTCTTCAGACTAAACAAACCCAGTTCCTTCAACTGCTCCTCACATGACATGCCCCCCAAGCCCCTCACCAGCCTTTTTGCTCTTCTCTGGACATACTCCAGGACCTCAAAGTCTTTTACACTGTGGTGTCCAGAACTGAACACAGCTGAGTACAGGGGCACAATCACCTCCCTACTCCTGCTAGACAATCTGTTTTTGCTAGAGGCCAGAATACTGTTGGCCTTCTTGGCCACCTGGGCACATTGCTGGCTTATGTTCAGCCAGCCATTCACCAATATTCCCAGATCCTTTTCCACCAGGCTGCTTTCCAAACACTCTTCTCCCCAGGCATGGAGCTTTGCTTGGGGTTATTGTGATCAAAGTGCAGGACCTGACACTTGGTCTTATTAAACCTCATCCCGTTGACCTCAGCCCATCCATCTAACCTGTCCAGATCTCTCTTCAGTGCCTTCCTACCCTTGAGCAGATCAAGACTCCCACTCAATTTAGCGTCGTCCACAAACTTGCTGAGGGTGCACTTGATCCCCTCATCCGATTAATTGATAAAAATATTGAACAAAACTGGCCCCAGAACTGAGCTCTGGTCACCACTTGTGACCAGCTGCCAGCTGGATTTAACTCTGTTTATCACAACTCTTTGGGCCTGGCCATCCAGCCAGTCTTTAATCCACTGAAGAGTCCACCTGTCTGTGCCATGGGCCACAAGCTTCTCAGGGAGAATGCTGTAGGAGACAGTGGCAAAGGCCTTAGGCAGACAACGTCCACAGCCTTTCCATCATCCACTAGGTGGGTCACCTGGTCGTAGAAGGAGATCAAGTTGGTCAGTTAGGACCTTCCCTTTATGAATGCATTCTGGCTGAGCCTGATCTCACCATTACCCTGCACTTGGCATGTGAGCACACCCAAGATGAACCACTCTATAATCTCCCTCAGTACCGAGGGTCAGGCTGACAGGCTTGTAGTTCCCCAGATCCTCCTTTTGGCCCTTTTTGTAGTTGGGTGTCATGTCTGCAAGCCTCCAGTCATGTGGCACCTCCCCTGCTAACCAGGACTGTTGGTAGACGATGGAAAGCGGCTTGGCAAGCTTCTCTGCCAGCTCTGCCAGCACTCTCTGGTGATCACCTCTGATCATGATCACAGAATACCTCTGATCATGTTCCTAGAAGCATGATTAATCCCACACACAATGAATACCCATTAGTTGTTAGTGGGATAGATTTAGGAAAAGTAGTGCTGATTTGGGTTCCAAGTGAAACCAAAGCATTCCCAGGATCTGTGTTTGCATGCATAGCACTTTTCCTGTGTGTGTCTAGTTATTTAAAAAGTGTAATGCTTACCTGAATTAGTTATTAAACTATTCCTTTGCAGTAGGTAGCTCTTTGTTAGGATCTAATTAATTTGCTACAGACTTACCGGCTCAGATTCATCACACATAACTCTTGGCTTGTCAGCAAAGCACTGGATCCCTCCCATATTCCAGAGAAGAAGAGAGCATCCTTGCATTTGAACTGGAGGAAAATAATAGAACCAATTGCTCAAATTTTCCTTGGATTAATTTCTTTCTAGATAATAAGTCAGGAGATAAAGAGATGGATAGAAATTATATTGATATGTTTATTTTTACGTGAGTGAATGAAGTCCTTATATTTTGGCATAGAGATTGTTTGAGTGTATGGTTAAATTCTAATTTTTTTTTTGTTTTGCTTTACTATTAATTACAATTTACATATTTGCCTATGTTGCTGTGCTGTCCCAATATTAAGTAGGATTGGATTAATCTTTCTTCAGTTGAAAAAGTAAGCACCTACGCACAGCTCACTGATTAGATGGTTTCTGTTGTCAGTAGAAACAGCTGCTCAAGAGGACAATTTATCTTCAGTATCTTAGAAAACTATCTTCTACAAATGCCTATTAAGAAGTCTTCTCCATTGACTATAGTAAACCAAAAAGCCTTTTTTTGACAAAACACCTAAGGTTTAAAAGCTAAAGTCAGGTAAAATTAATCCCATGCCCCTGGGGGAAAAAAAATAAAAATGACTGAATTATCTAGACTGTAACCTTGAGGAGATGAGTAGAATAACTCTTAGAAGAGATAGCATCCAAGTAGAATATAGAGACATCTGAAGGTGCTGAAGACTATTTCCAAAGCAATATCAATGCCCACAGCTGGATTTTTTCTAATCTGAAGGATATAATTGTTCACAAGGAAGCAAAAAGAGACCCTTACAAATGGTCTGTGTTATTTTATTACAAGAGACTGCAAAGAGTTTGAGGGAGACAGAAGATGGCTTCTGCTGTTTATATTTCTGTTTCATGCATAGAATCAATACCAGAGCTGGGAACAACATCACTGACCCTGTGATGGTATCCTACATGCACGGAAGGCTCAGAGCAATAAAAGGCTTGTTAATAACCAATATTGATTTACTTCTCCCTAATGCATGGACAAAAATGTCATCAATAAGCTGGTCAACACCCTGAAGCAATGAGCCTTATAATAGTCACTAAGCCAAGAATAACACAGTGTTCATTTATTTATTCAAACATCAAATCTGTTGCATGTGAACCCCCAAGAAATTAATTTAAAGCAACAGGGGTATGATTTACATGGCAACTTCTTCTGTTACACCCATATTGTGCCTCATTGTGGTGTTGGCTTCAGATGTTGCTGAGCTGACTTCACCTGACTCTCCACCACCATCCATCTTTGTTGTTTTCTTTTCAGTCCCAAGAGCTAGCTTTTAAATTTTATTTTTTATTTATTTTACTAGGCTATTAAAAGGAATATATCATGGCAATTAGGAAAGGTTTTTTTAGTTTTGCTGCATTGAGGGTGATATATATGTGAAAAAGTATTTCAAGATAGGAACAATTTGCCTGAGAGCCCTTCCCAGTATCTTTCTCTCATTAGAATAAGTGATCATCCAGGGGAGTGGAATAGAGCTACCCACAAAAGCTTGCAGACCTCTTGTAGGTGAAAACTTTACTAACAGGTATTAGATAACACTTTGACATTAAATGGTACATAAAGGCAAGGCAAGCAGAAAACATGAAAATCCTGTAATAACCCATTTGTAAAACTACAAAACTTTTGAACTACATTCAAATTAATAATAACATAGTATAAATATAATCCTGCAAACCTTTTGATATAATGACTATTTGTTTAATTTATTAAAAAATGCAAATGTATAACTCTGGAAGATTGAAGGGCTTTTGAGAAGAGGTGAAATGCTCCTTTTCTACGTTTTAATCCTGTTACAGATTTTGCTTTCTGTCTATATATTTATACAACATTCATTACCCTAGTTTCCAAGCATGTGAGCATCACAAGAATGTGTTTATGATTAGCTGTCCCCTTTTATTTCTTAGTGAGAAACTGATGCTGGGTTCAACCCAGGAAATTGAGATAGAGAGCATGCCTCCTAATATTAACCCACTGTAAACTACAGAATTTTAGTTCCTCCCCACAAGATTGTGCATCTAAAGCCAACCTAGATCCTCCGCTACTATATGACCATCAGTAAATAACATTTGTGCAGAACGAATTAGGTCTGATATCATATCTTAGTAGTTCCATTGTTATCTATATATATATATATTGAAATAGCACGACATTACTGATTTGGATAGTTTCTTGAGGCTACCCAATGTATCCTTTTAATTAAAACTCAAAAACCACTTCTAATGTTAAAGATACACAGAAAGTAGCAGAATCAAGATCTCTTCATGGAACTGTGCCATTTCTGAAGGATGAGTAAGAGTAAAACTAGCAGTAGAGACATATTTTTGCCACTGAAGTCAGCAGATAAAACTCTGAATGCACATATGGAGAAGATCTGATAAGCTAAAAGGTGACACTTTAGTATTGTCACTTTTCAGAATGGAACTAAACTTCCAAGGAATATGTCCTAAGCACTTTTCAAGAAATACCTGGGAGTGGTTAACACATTTAATTCACACTAGAAATACCTAGGAGGCACTGCAAAATAGACAGGACTATTTATGTGGTCTTAAAAATATTCTATGTCCATGGTTTATCTCTTAAACAAAAAAGAGGAAAAAAAAATAATAATTACATTTTATTCTCTGGCAAATGCAAATACTTTTTTTAGCAGGTTTGTACATTTTTGTCACAACCAGCAAAGAGGTCAAATAAAAATCCATCTATAAAGCCAAGAGCTCCAGCAGAAACTCATAGAAATACCAACTAATTGTGAAAGGCTATCAGAACAACCTGAAAAGTGGCAGATACAAACACACAAGTTCGTCCATTCTTTACTGTTTAGTCCTACAGTTTCTATCATGGGGATATTATGAAGCATATTACTTTCTTCCTTTCTGTTACAACAGAGCTGTGTATTTTACAATAAGAATATTAAAAATTCAGGAGCATGTGTTGATTTCAACCAAAACTGTAACATAACAACAGCTACACTCAGTCAGATGAAAGGTCTGTCTTGACTATTCTCTGACACTGGCCAGTAATGCATGAGCAGGTGAAAATACAGAAAGACAAACAACTATAGAATCATACTTTCCCAGCATAATCCCCACATAACAACTTACCTTTGGTCTCTTAACCTCTGGAGACAGGATCTGAAGGCAACACACATTAATGCCACAATATTAGTGGACAAAAGTAAGAAGTGATTGATTTTGTGTCTTTTTTTCTGGATTTGGAAAATTCAGAGACTAATGATCCCAAGCACACTCCAAAAATGCCAAAAGCTCCCTGCCCTTGAAAGACACCAAAGCTCATTCCTCTTCCGCTTTGTTCCCTTTCAGATATACAGATATTTTTGTTAGCTGTCACCAATAAGATTACTTAATTAGAAGCAAGGTTTAGTTCCCTTAAGAAAAAAAAAAAAATAATGAAGATATAACCACCACAACCGTTATTAAACAGAAGCTTTGGTGAAAATACCCCGAGGAGACATTGCAAAGATCAGAGGCAGCTAAGCCTTATATTTTGTGATAGACAGTTTGATTAACTGACTTTTCACGTTGTGTTGTTCCTTTTCATTGTTCTTTGAGAGGACTATTTCAATATTGCTCACAAATGACATTGTCCTTTTTTTTACCAAGAATACTTTTGCCCAACATCCTTCATCCTGTTGGATAAACTGCTGAGTTCCAATACAGTACTGTTTGGCACATAACCTCTACTTTAGATTGCCATAAGCAAGTATATTTGGGTTTCTGGGTTACTGTACACTTGATTATTTTCAGTGTTTGGGTTACACAGTTATATACAGAGGTCGCTTTTTTCACTTTTTCTGTCTGTGGGTTGAGAGCATCATGTTTAACAGAGTTCACAAACAGGGCTATACCAATCTGTACTTGAGACTCTAAAAAGCAACTCCAAAAATACAATTATCACTCAAAAGAGAAAGAAAATTACTTGGAGTTTTCCAAAACATTCGTCCTCTGAACACAGAAAAGTCCAAAGATTCTGTTCAGAAGGAGTTTTTACTGGATTTCCAGAAAAGACCGATTCACTTTGGACACCTTTCTCCTAGCCTGTTATTGTAATAGTTTACCCATTGAACCCCATGATGATGTATAATACATTTACCTTTAGACTGGATATTCTCAGTTATGACATTCACATCCTTAAGCATTGTCAAAGTCATTAGCAATTATCCCCACAAGAATCTTTTTAAAATACAAGGAAAAAGACATAGGAATTTGACATTGATGAAAACAATGCTTATTGTTTTTTTCAGATATCTCCAGGTATTGCAGCTTATTATTGTACACAGAGGGTTCTGTAGAAAGATATTTTTTCTATAAAATTTAGTTTAAAGTTTCTAGTATTTTTATGCCCTTCAAGGGACAAGTACATTTCTTGGTATATTTTTGAAAACACTCATTAAGGGGAGCTCTGTGTGGCTCCAACAGGGGCTTTTCAAACTTCAAGCAAAGAGGGGTTTTTCACACAATTTGTATCCTTTTAATGATTTAAGGCAAAGAAGGAAACAGGCTAAGGCTTCAGATTCAGAACAGGGGGCTTTTCAAACTTCAAGCAAAGAGGGGTTTTTCACACAATTTGTATCCTTTTAATGATTTAAGGCAAAGAAGGAAACAGGCTAAGGCTTCAGATTCAGAACACATGAATTGAATACGTCACATCAGATCCTGTACATTACTGTTGTAGGGTAGGGGTCCTATCATACCACTTGGCAGGAGTAACACAAGTCACATTAGAACTTAGCAATTGTATTTTCTTTAAAATTATGCTTCAGAAACAGCAAGGGACAAGTGAAGTCTCTTAGACTTCTTTTTGATAAGTGAGAACATTCAGTGTCTGGCAAGAAAAGGGACACCTGTCATTTGCTGGAAAAGTGGAGCATGTGAAGTATAGCCTCAATTTTAGGTTTCTTTGCGTTTTTTTCTTCCTTTCTGCAAAATATCATATAATTAAACCCACAAGCTCTATTTAATTGTAACACTCTAGTACCTATCTAGAAGGCTATCTTTGCATGGAAATAATTTTAGCCTGGTGGCTACCATGATAAGCATCCATAAGAATCAACACAAGGTGAATGCTGTTATATGAAAATTAATGAGCAGTCCTGAAACAAAAGGGTTTGTTTGTTTGCTTGCTTGCAAAACTAGAAATAAGACATTGTGATGTCTCTACTAATGAGAGAAGAAGAAAAAATATTATCCTTGTATTTGAATTCTGCTGGAGCCCAAGTTCCCTTCCTCTCTGTGGTCTTTGGATCAAGCTGTGTACAAACACTCAGAACTAGAATGAGAATTAAATTTAAAAAGAGGTAGATGCTTCCAAGCATGAACTTCCTATCCATTCCCAACTCATTTCACAACTGAGAGTTTCTCTATTCCCAGCTCTTCATAACATCACTCCTGTACTACCTGCTTTTTCATCTGCCCACTGTGTCTCCCTCCACTGTGCCTCCCAGCACTCCAGAGTTTCAGCATCTTGTTCCTCCTGTCCCACTGTATTGCAGAAGAGCCTCATCTGCAGAGACCCTCTTAAAAGATGTGGCCTGATGGAGATGTTTGGATACTTTGCACAGGAAGGAAGTGCCCAGTCAAAATGAAGAGAACTACCCATGCAGTCTTTTCATACTTAACCCTTGTGCACACAAGCACTGTCTTTTTTCTGGACTGCTCTGATCACTGCTAGCATGATAAAATGGAAGGCAACAGGATGAAATTTTATTTACTCTCAGAATCCATATCTAGTACTTTGCATGATACACAGCTCTGAAAAAAACCCAGCAGAGAGAAAGCCATGAAAAAGAGCAAAAGACAGATTTTAAGAGGCACCAAATAGGAATGTCAGACACAGATATGAAAATTATTTCTACTTCCTAGTTAGAGGTACCCAACATCCAGTTGCCTGACTAAATGTAGAAACCAAGATATTGTAACAGAGAGATGAAGAAACCTTACAAGACCAAGTTTGGATGAGTTTGGACAATATCAGATAATTAAATTTTAAGGTTTATTCTTTTTGCTTCAAAATGCAGAACTAGACTGGAAATCTTATGAGTAAAACATGCCAGTTTATGAGGCTTCCACTGCCAATCTCAGCTGAAACACAGAGAAGAAAGCTGCGGGAAAAATGCATGAGGAAAACATTTAAAAAGAACATTTCACACTCTGAAAAGTATGTTTCCAGCATTTTTCTAAAAAAAGTATTCAGAGATCATACAGGTAAACTTTATCTTCCCAGCTCTAGTACTGCAGAGAGCCAATTTAAAAACAGATCATATTTTACTTTAAAAACGCAAAAACTATGATGAATACTGTATAATACAATTTAAAAAGAAACATATTCCTTCAAAAGGATACTACTGAGCCATATAAAAACCTGATGGGAAAATTCAGATCCTTTGTAAATTCATAAACTATCCACAAAGAACAAAACAAATTAAGTTCTGAGAAGTCAGCATCAGGCATTACAAGGATCCGCGCATAGTTGCTTAACACAGAAAATACCACAGCTATGATACAGAAATACTAGAATCTTCTTGAATGAGGGATGGGCACTGCAGCTGAACTGCAAGGCTATAAAGAGCCTCCTTAACCTATCAAAACTGTATCTACTACATGTTGCCCAATAAATATACGCAGCTGTTCAGCCCAGTTAGTTTCTTATCAGTGAGTGACTTTACCCCCTGGACTTTGTGTTACCAGATTAATCTGAAACATCATGGGGCTGATGAGGTGACTGTGGCCCTTCAATTAAATCTGAAGTTGAAGCAGGCTCCTATCAGTAAGAAAGCAACACCAGAAGTCTAGAAAGTGACCACCAAAGTTACTGAAAAGGATCAGTACCCTGCCTCCACCTTCACAGACACCCTGTCTCGGAGCAATTGAGGTCTGTGCCCAAAGGAGTTGGTGGGTTTTGCTCAGTTGTGGTTGGAGTAGGAAAAAAACAAAATGTGAGAAAACAAGAACCTCAGCACTAATTCTCCTCCTGCAAAATCCTTCAACTATTGGGCATGGGTTACTAAAAGCTAAGATAAATGAAATATCTATTTATTTATTCATTTTCTATTTTAGCATTTGAATGAGACCCCATTAGAGCAGGTGCAGAGTGAAAGGCACAAATTACCATAGCCTTGAAGAAAGAACTTATCTTTGGATTAGTGTTCAGGAATGTAGGCCAGTACTTAATGTATAGATAAAGATCCCTCATGCTTAATAGCAATTTAAATGATAAATTCATTGACTTTAATGTTCACAGAATCAATGCTTTAAATTGGTAACATTTGACAACAATCACTTAAGCATAGCAGGAAACAAAACAGCATCCAGAAACGGCACTAAACATAAAAACTGAAGTGTTTTAATAAATTCACATGAGGCCATGCTGCCTCTTGCTGCAATGCCTGGGCAGCTTTATGCCCTAGGCAAGCTAAAGCAACCCAGGTGTTAGAGATGACTCTGGGATACAACATTTCTGAGCTGTCCCTCAGCCAATTTATAACTTTCTGAGGAAGGTGGGCAGCAGTCTCAAATGTATTTTTCTGTGTCAGATTTAAATGGTGACACAGAGGACTGAGCCTGACTTTTAAAAAAGCCCTAACATAGACATGTCCTCTTAGCAGTTGAACAGCATGCAGTGCAGGTATTAATACCACTCTGCCATTCTAATTTTTGATTATTTTATGTGCAAAATGTTACAGCTATCAACAATCAGACAGAGCATCATAATCTGGAGAGGCTGTAAACTGAAATGATATTGTTTAATGATTTTTTTTTAATGACCTAGTAAAATCTATCAAGTACCATACAGGTCAGCATTACATGATTTGGCAGAAATGTTAAAACTAAGTAAAAAAACCCCATGGAAACAAGAATCAAAGTTGTTTTGCAAGCAATGCAATTTTCTTACTGCAGGCATAATAGCTACCCTTAGGGTTTAGAGATTTTAGTTGATTTAGGAAAGAAGAAGTAAAAGGAATAAAGACAGAGAGAGCCACTTATGCTTTTGCCTTAAAGAACCAGATTAATGATGTGCAGTGAACGATATAATGAAAACTTTCTGTTTAGTCCAAAATGCTGCTTATTAGCTAGTATAGCTAGACAAAAGTAATAATTTTCAAGATTTCAAACTGGATGGAGAGTGAAAATATCCAATATTTTTAATGGTGTTCTTCCTTTGTTTTGGAACAATTAAAGCATTTAATTTACTTTCACATGTTTTCATTTGGACCCGTTGGCTTTGTTGTAACACAATTTTAAACATAAAAGGTTTTAGACTCCTACTTCTTGTTTTCCATAGACCTGTCACCTCATTTTTAACTTTTAAAATATCGAGACAGTTCAGCAACATGGACTCAACTTTTTGTTTTCAAAGTAAGGAGGAAATTTTGTTAGCACTGAATTATTCTTTCGTAGAGTTGCAACTGCAAAACAAACAAACAAAGAAGATTTTTTTTAAATCCACAAAAACTATAGCTTAAGAATTTTTGATGAAATCTGTAGTGACAGACAAAAATAAGACACATGCAACCACAATAGTTTATATTACATTGACTTCATAAAAACCTTCAAATTGGACATTGGGAGTCTGTTATGCTTTATTGTTTAATGCTCATTTAAAAATATCACCACCCATTGTTTGAAGTTCCTTGCAAATTCAGCTGCATTACACTAATTTTCTCTCTCGTCCATAACGTTCTTGTGGAGAAAGAAAGCTCTTCTGACTATATTTATATTTTCCATGCTTTCCACTTAAAGAGGACAAATATTTGAATCCTTTCAGCACAGCAAATATTCCTTCTGCTATTTGTGGGTATACTGCCACCTTCTAGTGTACTGGGTGTTTTGTGAGAGGGAGAAAGAAAACAACAACAAACTCCATAAAGTTACTTTAAGTTGAAAACAATTCATAAGAGGATTCAATCATCCTGAAGAGAACCATAAGACTAAAAAGAACACTGTAAATATAATCTATGCATACATTTTCAAATAAAGAAATAAGGGCATTCAACATTTAGAATAACAATGGCTGTGGAGAAAAGGTCAAGAATGCATCTTGATCTATGTTCTGCCTCCAACAAGCAGTAGATGCCCAAGAAAGACTATAAAGCACAGGGCACATGTAGATGAAACACTCCTTGAGTACTCTTCCAGCTTTGAGTCATTTAAAGATAATAATTTCTATTTTCTTTTGTTCAGCTTCCTAACTTCTGCAGACATAATGCCAAGATCTCACTCTGATTTCTAAGAATCCTCTCAGAACAATTAATTTTACATGTAAGGCTAGGATTCTGTTTTCTCTATACATCATTTCACACTTATATTGAATTTCATCTACTATTTTAAACTAGTCACAGTCTCATAAGGCCCTCCTGCGACTCTTCCCAGTAAGCTTTCTTTTTTGCTGCCTTGTGTGCTTTAGTATAATTAGCAATATGAATTGTAACATTGTTCAGTGCCTTTTCTGGGTCATGTAGATATGTGCTCAATAGCAGTTTTCTGCAGAACCGCACTGGTAACTTCCCTACCACAAGAAGCAGTGATTTGCACCTCATCTGTTTCCTTCCTTTTTTATTTTTTTGTGATGGACCTTGCTAACTGCCTTTTGGAAAACCAAGTCATGTGTTCCAAATGAATTGCATCAACCCAGAACTCACTGGCCACATGGCTGTTGATGTGAAAGTTTGAGAGGCAGATCTGGTTAATTATTTGTATTTTACAGAAAAGCCAAGTTCACACCTTCCAAGTGAACCTTTGATCTCCTAATTGTATTCATTATATTTCCATTTGTTTTGCCCGGTACAGACTTCACGTTCACCATCCTGTAGCTTCCATAATCTCCCCTGGAACCTAATAAAAGACCTTCAAAACTCTTACGAAACAATTTTAAAATTGCCACCTCCTAGGCCTCTGGTAGCTTTAGACAAGAGCCTACACACTGCAAGCTCATAATTTTGATACTTTATCCCTGACTTCCATAAGCACTTTTAAGGTCACTGCCTGGTGCTGACTCCTCGTAACCACTTACTTTGACAACTTATTCAACAACCTTCTCTTACAGATATTTCAGTTTCAGACAACAGTCCCTGATGCTTCCCTGACCCAGATGGGTACGCCTCTGAGCTCTCCATCTCCTTGCACAGAAGATGAATGCATTTCACAGCTTCCTTATGACTTTAAAACAGTTTCCTCAGGCTCCACATTAACCGGAGAAGCTCCCACTGAAATTCAGTGAATCCTTATATAAAGCTGTATACCTAAACACCAAGACCTCGTTTGGCCTCCAGAATTGTGGGGTTTACTGCTCACAAGATATACAGGATTGCCATACTGTGTGAGAGTTTCTGTCCATGTAAATCACAGTGCCTCCCACAGCATCAATCCATTTGCTTCAGATGTAAATAGGACCTAAACTGAAGATAGCTGCATGTGGTGCAGAGGGCCATAGAAAGAGAAGACAGAGAAGCAAAATCACCAATATTGTGTAACTGCAGGTATTTTTAGACCCAGTACAGATATCCAAATCCCCTTTGAAACTTTCAGTGTTCTTGACCTCCCTGACTTGCAGCACCAACGAATTCCACAGATCACTTATTGAATGAAAATGTGATTGATGGCCAGAAATGTTACTAAGCAAATACTCCCATGAGTTATAATTCAATAGATACAATCCTGCTATTTAACCATTAACAACTTCTTTATTTCTCTTACACAGGCACATGGAAGCAACAGCTCTCTGAAGTAAGGCTAAAATACAAAGGACAGACTTTTGAACATGAACTCTTAGAATATTTAGCTGGAAATCCCTGTAGTGCCTGCAGAACTCAGCACTCCTTTTTACTTTCCTTTTTACTTTGCCTTCCCACAGGTGATACATGTCATCCTAGCTTTATTCATTCTGCTTTTTTACAATCCATTAGTTTGCTTTCAGCCATTTATCAACTGACTTTCTACACTCCTAATGTACCAGTCAGTACAGAGGAAATTTCACAAAACTTCTAAAAGATGGACACATATGTAACTCTACAGGTATGAACATGGTGTCTAAGGGAAAGGACCATTTGAAGAATACTTTCATAAAGACTTGAATTTGACCAAATTAACACTACAATATAGGTACAGCTGCTACCTCATGACTTTTAATACAGAAATGAGCACATGAATTAAGTTACTTGATCATACTGGTTCAGTCTAAGGATACCAGCAATAATTTACATAATTCCTATCTCCTCTCTTTCTGTAGGCAATTTAGGACAATGTGTAATGCTTTTAATCAGTCTTTTATTAGTATCCTAAAAATGAAATCTTCTAAAAACAGGTTGTGAAGCAATATAAACTCATGTACAATTAGCTCAGTTTAAAAATGTTTTCTCCTAATGGGATTATGTTCTGTAAATGATCTTGTTGCTATGACAACTACCACAAAAACCGCACCATGTTCTCAATTCAATAGCAACTATTGCACCTGTGCACCAGCCCTTCTTTCTGCAGTTTACGTTTTTGCTTTTCAGACATTAGTGTGGAAATAAAAGCAAAAACTGTGACCTAGAAAAGTTGGGGCATAGTTTCACATACACTTGCAGGTAATACTGATAGTAGTACTTTTCCCAATTTTTTTATTTTTTTTTTTAAAGTTCAAATAACCTGTGTTCATCAAACTGAAAAAAAACCTGCTGGTGGGGAAAATGAGTGCATGTATCTGCAGGGAAAGTAGAAAAGCATACTGCTTAATTTTCATGGTATCCTAGCAAAATTAGTAGATAAACTGCACAACAACAACAAAGAAAACTATCTTACTGCCTCAAAGTAGGAGGCTGTGACCAGTATCAGCAATAGCTGGCAATGAACATTTCTGTGTGGCCATGTACCTATCTTAAAAAAAAAAAAAAAATCAAGTGAAAAGGCTCTTTCATGCTTTCCCCTTTCCACACAAGCCAAACAGGCATCAAAGATAATTTTCTTATCCTATATTCTCTTGAGAGCTGATGCTGGAAAGACACAAGGGACTGAGGAATTATTTTTAATGATATCTGAAATAAGATGTGGTAAAAATGGTTCCTTTTTACTTGTAAATGTCTTGCTGAGTTGCATTTAGTCAGATACACTGACTTGAATGATAGAAGTGAATGTCAAGCTCATGTGGGGGAGCAGAAAACAGAAGTTACACAGTATAAGTGGAATTTACCACTAGACCAGATAATATAGAAAACCCCAGAAACATTTAAGTCCATTTCCTCATTCAATCTTTTCATTATAGCCTCACTGAAAAGTAAAAAGCAACAAACAACTTCCATTCTCTCCTGAAGGAAGAGAGGATGCTGCATTTATAATTTTAAGAGGCAGTCAGACACAAGAATAATGGATGCTGGGTTTGAACACAGTTAAGACTGGGTTCTGTTCCTCCAGCACCTATTATAATTTCTGCCTCATCACAAGCTTATTATTCACATACTGTCTCAACTGTTACATCCTTTGTTTTTTGCAAAAAACGTATAGATGTAAATCAACATGCTATTTGTAAACTGAAGACACTAAACAAGGAGAACAAGAACTTCTTCAAAAGGCATCCTATGCAAAACAAGGACAAAACCAGAGTCTGATGGAAGTCCAAAGAAGAATGTTTTGCTGGGCAAAGAAGAATGACTAGCCTATTTAGAAAATAAGAGAGGAAAAGGCATTACCATCTGTTCCCCAGGGGAATGCTGCACAATCCACTGTATCAAAGAAAACTGATGGATTCAATCCAGCAAAAAGAGATGTTTTCTCTAAAAGTGTTGAGAGCCTGAAAGTAAAAGCCTGTTACTGATGCAACCTCTCAGCAACACTCACACCTGAACAAAATTTGCTCATACTTCTTTCTTCATACACAACCTACTTTTTCCCTCATCTCCACAGTTACCATTGAAGCACAAGGAGCTGAGGAAGGAGCCCCTTCAGACAGGCAGTCAGGAAAGCAATGCAAGAAGTCTGTCTTTCACTATACCTGTTGCACACTTCTTTCTCTGAGTTGTATCACATACCGAGGTGGTTTTGTTTCAGTTTCTTCAGTGAATGGTTCTGAAGCCTGGAAAGGTTGCTATGAAAGAAATATTTTGGAGTATGGGCTATCAAGGATATGCTGATATGCTTCCTGTTGCCTGGAATATTATGTATTTTTTCTAACTATATGTGAGAAGTAAATGGCAAAATGGTCTTAAACTAAAATCTCAGGCTTGAACAGCTCGAGTTCTCTGTAGTTTTTCATCTGTTGACTGAGGACCAGTGTTAAATTGTTAAAATTGTGTAATTATTATGAAATTACAGATATAATGTATGCAAGTAGCCACTCACTTTGGTACACTAGTTAAATGCAGGCAAAATTATCAAATTATACTTTAAGGAGTTTTTCTCATAAAATATTAATGCTATTGATTACCCTACATTTCTATACACTAGTACAGAATAATCCCATGAGACAGCAAAGTATTCAGGCACACAATCCACTGATACATGGGCAATGGTCATTATCTCTACAGTGACATTTATTAAGACAGACAGAAAATTGTTTCCGAGGATTATTGCTCAGTCATTCTCCAGGCTTCTAGACAATGGCAAATGGGGGATGTTTGCTGACTGTCAACTTTTGCTCAAGAAATGAAAGAGAAAAACAAGACAAAGAGTAGTTGAGAATAAAATAAAACACTTTATGCTGAAGTCATTAAGTTTTTATTTTATGCATTAAACACTAACAAATAAGCTAGAATGTAAACAGTGACAAATAGAAGCAAAATGGCTTTGTTTTGTTTTAGCAAGTTTTATTTAATTCTCAGACAGGACATTTTGTTTCTGAAATATTTAATTCACCAGTTCATGATAGTATCTGAAGTTATCAAATACCAAATTATAATTTAGATCAGAAGACATAACTAACTGGGCTGAAATGCCATAAAAATAAAGGTTATTTAACCACAAAAGTGATAACATTTCTACTCTGAAGAGAGCTGTTGTATACTTTGCTCAAGCTAAATCAAACTGTAGTGATTCTTGAATACAAAATACTGCAGGATCAATAGTCACAGTCATGCAACTACCAGAAAACCCAGGCTTTACCCCAAGCAATTCCCAAGACACGAGAAAACCCTTAGTTCATTGCTCAGTGCTGACCTACTCCCAGGTTTTGTACATGTTAAACAACAGAAGTTGGACTTTAAGTCTCTCCATGGACAAAATGGATGTTCAGTATCCCACAGCCAGCACTGTCACCACTAGTTCCCAGCAACTTGTCCACAGCCCACATGTGACTGGGAGCTGAAGACAGTTCCCTGCCCACACAGAAAGGCTGTCCTTGGAAATAAATTATTTATGGCACAACACAGCTGGATCTGTTTCTGAGGTTAATCCATAATGCCACAAATGTCTGGTTTTGCCTTTGAACCCACTGTCTTTAGCAAGTGCTGATCTGCCTGGGAGAGGTAAGTGAATCCTGCTGACTCACTGGTGCAAGCACATAATTGGAAGGAAAATTGGGAATGACCCTGAAAAATGAAAGCCTAGGCACAATGACCCTCAAGAATGGAAAGTCGGAGACATATCTGGAGGCAGAATTTGCTTCACAATATTAATAAACTCTATTAGAAGTGAAGACTCATTCCATAATGGCAGATTAGTTCTGACAATCTGTAAAACATGTTCGCTATATTAAGAGCAGCCTGAGAAAACTCCAGGATAGTTGTCTAAGCCAGTAACATCTATCTAGAAGACACCAGTAAGCCAAAATGAGCACAGAACTAACAATATCATTTGGGGGCTAGAAAAGATACTATAGAAGAGTGAGAAGTAGGCTTCAGAAAAAAACCCTCAGTATCAGCCTTGCAAGTTCTGCACTGACCTCTTTTTGATAAGCTCTTCATCCAGCTTGCTCTGAATTCAAATTATTTGGTCATTATTTTTAAATTAAGTGCTTTAAGATAAAAGGTATTTTCATTTCCTACTCATGAAAAAAACAAACTATTAAGATGTGCCAAGAAAACACAGTGGACCTCTGTGAAACATGTCTTCTACAGGAACTACATCATGTAGAATCTGGTCAGAAAACTAAGACCCTGATGTTACTGTTGACTGTTGTAATCTACCCAACTCTCTTAATCTCATAAAAGCAAGCAGAAAAAGAACAAAATGTTTCCAAGCATATTTTCATTTCAGAAGCACTGGAATGTAAGAAAAGTGTTCTCTAGAGAAAGATCAATACATTGCCATTTGCTCTGACCTTCCTTTCTTATATCAGAACCAACTCTAAACCGCTC
>NW_009952577.1:185784-190270 GCF_000747805.2 Chaetura pelagica | reverse complement strand
ACTCTAATCCGCTCTTTTAAGACAAAGTGGCCATGACCTTGATTAAAATAAAAGGAAAATATCATTCATGGAACCCTGAAATTTTAATATTTTAAAAAATGTTTTTTATAGTGCCTCAGAAAAACGTTAAAAACTTGTGACTTGTCATGAAAACCAGAGGCAAATGTAGCCATGTGCCTGAGTTCTGCTTTTCAAGTGTCGAACTGGAAGTCTAAATATCAGAATAAATCATCCAAACCAAACACCAGACTGATGACAATTCTGTGATTGATCTCCGTTAGTCTCTCTTGATGGAGCTTCTTTGACTCTGTAGAAAACATTTAATATTTATATCCAGTGGAACAGTGCAGGTGGCTCTGGTCTGGAGTGTAGAAAAGTGTTTCTGATCTCCTGTCCCATTGACAGTATCGCTTCTTACATGAAGTAGAAAAGCATGCAGCCTATTCTGGATATGCCTATGACATATCCTTTCTTTCCCATCTACTCCCTTCAGTCACAACTTTCCCATCTCCTTACTTTTATGTAAAAGAAACTCTTTACAAGCAACTATAAGGACATTCCTATACAGGGAGACAGGAAGGAAAACAAACAAAAAACAATTAATGATCTGGCTTTCCACTGGGAGCCCATGTTGTCATAAAAATCCTTACCATCTGTAAGAATGGTCCCCTGACACCTAGTTAAAATCCTTCAGGGAGGGAATCATCAGTATGAACAAACTCTCAGCTCTGTCCAGCCCTGAATTCTGAGAAACTTTGATTCTGGGTCCTCACAAGTGATGCACAGTAAGGACACAACTGACAGGCACATGTTCCCTAAAAAAAAAAAAAAACAAACTTAAAAAAAAAATATTAAAAATTCTGTCTCCCTGAAGCCTGGAATCCTGTGTGTACCTGTGTGTGCTACACTGCCACTCTGCCATCTCTACAATGTGTCATGGAGGACTTGAATCACCTCTGATAGACATCAGCACACATCCTGCTGAGCATCTGACAGAACGATCTGCTCATGATTGATGCTGACTGCTTAGGAATCATTTGGCTCTAACAAACTGTTCTTAACAGTTTTTTTGATGTATTTGATAGGAACTGGGAGGGGGAAAATGATGACTTAATAACACAGCATGTCAGAGCTAACATTGTTTTTGTTAGGAAAATTGTGCTCTTACCACATACATCACTGAATTAAAACAAACAACTAATGCTCCAGTCTATAGTGGTGTTTCAGTAATGGATGAAGCAGTTCCAGCTGCAAGTAGAGGCATAGGCAGGAGCCAACATCAAGCCTTTTTTGCTGCCTTAGACTCTTAAGACCCATTGTCCCTCTTTGCAGCCTCTCCTGTGAGACAGCTCTCATTGCTGGCTGAAGCCCCATCAGGGCAGTGACAGAAGTAATTTGCCCTGTGGTAATTTCACCCAGCTAACACACCACAGACGCCAGGACCCTCCTTGGGCAGAGGTTTTTTATGTGACTGATGGAGATACACGGGGCAGTACCAGGCTCATGTACAGCATGCTGCTTCTTCACTTGCTCTGACCTTTTCCATGAAGAGATGATGCCATCTTGCTTGCCTTGGCATCTTGCTTCGCATGCAATGGAGTGAGGAGCCATGGAGGAAGTCATGGTCCACTACCTGAAGCAGACACCACCACCCTTTCAGCTGCTGCTGAGCTACTCCCACCTCTGCAAATCCTTCCCCACCCAAATGCTGATGATAACACCAGCTTAGGGAGGTTTTTGCTACACAAGCCCTGTCAGTGAGGTGTCTTGTCTATTTGCTCATATTCACCCTGCACAAATTAAATACACATTAAAATACCAATTTCACAACTAATGTGCCATCATACATATGAGGATGAACTAAATGTAATAAAATAAAGAATTCACCTGCTTTCTACCCCATTTCCATCAGATGGCTTTCTGTATAAGGTAAAAAAAAAAAAAAAAACAACCCTAAAAAACATTCCAGTTTCCCCATAACACAGGCTTTTCTTTCTACAAAAAACGTACACTGCTCTGAGTTAAAGATAATAAGTAGTACACTGGGTATGTTGGTTTTTTAAAAATCTCCAAACCTACAATATTCCAGGAGCTATGCTATATGGCAAAGGATCTTGGACTTGATGAGGTGTTTCCTTCAGTCCCTTCCTGAAAATTGCTGCTGGATTCTATTGAAGAGGCAGCAACTCTTCCAACATTTTGAAAAACAGTGAGTTCTCCTGACATTTTCTGCCAGGGCTGTAACTAAAAAAACCATCCTGTTCAGCATTCACAGATCTAGCATTCAGGGACCCCTAAAGTTTTCCAAGGCAGCAAATGACAATTGTTACATAGCTACAACAATAACTTATGGTTAAGAAAGCCTACAACGGTATGTTTTTCTCTTCCTAACCAAAGTCTATACACATACTGACTTACTCTTGTTGATAAATAAGTTTAAAAATTATGACATTTGTGATTAAAAAAAAGTGTGGAAGTTATCTGGACTACTGTTTTAGGAGGGAAAAAATGCATTCTTTATAATAGCAAGCTACTAAAACATTTTTGCCGCAAGTCTGAGAAGTTCACTGTGACTCACACACTTGTTCTTTTTCTTTTTTAAAACTGAAATAGGTTTCTTCTTATAAGTAATTTTGTCCATGCAACAAAAGGAAATAAAAACCCAAACAAGGTCCAAAATAGAATCAATCATTTGTAGTCTTCACTAATGAAACAGTCTGAAATATGAACCACATGATTCAAAGTTGTATTTTAAACAAAACACTAAACAAACAAACAAAAAAAACAACCCACAAAATAAAACAAATAATATTTTAGCGGAGTACACATGGCATCGAAGTACTTTTACAATTTGAAAGACATGAAGAGTGCTGAGGTGACAGACATCTGCATTTGGTGGCACCTGTTCAACCGTGATAGCACAAATTCCACTGAAAAGTTAAGTATGAACTGATGGACTTATGAAGGATCTCCAGCTGAGCATCTCTGTCATTGTGTCTTGAGGAATGGAAGGAACCAAAACCCAAACATTCAATAACCCCTTCCCAGTTACCACTTCATCTTCAACAATAACGGATGTTAAAACTGCTGTTAAATAAGAGCTCAGAAACCCTGGCCACAGCCACAATTTCCCAGATAAATTGTGTTGTGGTTAAAATGCCGCTTTTCCTCAAGTTGACACAATAGTTCTTCTCATGCTGCAACAGCACTGGTGAGCCCCACCACAGGCTACAGAATTTCTGCAAAAGCTGGGCAAATACATAAATGGTTATGTCAACACCTTCGTCTCTACTGGAGCAGCTACACCACCAGCAATACTACTGGTAGCATGGTTAAAGCTAATTGTGCCCTGAACTGCAGTCCCTTCTTTGTCTGCAGTACACATAGACTCTCCACCTTACAACTTATATCAAGCTTTCCATCTTAGAGTCTTTCATAGCTGCCGGCTGCCTCAGTTTTAGTATTTGTTCTTTCCAAAATCCATTATCCTGTTTTGGAGTGATTTTTTTCTTAGAGGAATTTTTATTATTATTATTTTTTTAATATTATTTCATGCACTGTAAATGTCATTTTGCTCCCTTGGGTTAGTAACTGTAATGACACATGGGAAAAGGAAGGTGTACAGTTCAAGGACCCCAGGATGAGAGTGCCTTGGGTCCACCAGCCAAAGAAAGCTTCTCTTGTAAATGAAGCATTTAATGGATCATTACCTGAAATGATTAAGCATCAACAGCAACAGTTTGGGTTTTTTAAAAAAATAATAGTCCCGTATCTTCAAGAAACAGAAGCTGGGTAACTTTGCTGACAATTTATACAGCAAAAGAAACAATATGTGACAGGCAGTTGTGAATTCTAACTCTATAATTGCACTTAGGAGGTCTCAGTGATAGCACATGGGAATGAATCTCAAGTAGCTATTATTTAAAGCATCTATTATTTCCTAAATGCCACTGAAGCAGGGCTTTTCATAATAGCAACAGTTCCAGGGTGAATTTCTCGATGGGGTAGAACAGGCTTACCTACATTAAACTCCAGCAAAAACAGGGAAATATATAGGTTTTTTTGAGAGACAGTTGTTCTGGCTGTATCTGCTAGGATGCTTCTAGCACAGCCATGTATGTTCAGTCAGTCAGCCTAGAACAGTTTTCCTGGCAAATTTTAAAGAAGTTCCTTCCATTCCTTTCCTAAATGAAATTCTACCTGTGGGAGATCATATGCTAAGCTAGAAAAAGCTAGTCTTTTGTAGACAATTTTGAAGTGACCATTTGTAGCTGCTGGTAATGTTTGTCCTTTTGTTTCATGCATGTGCCTCTTGCACTTGTGTAGGTTTTCACCTCCTGACCGGATACCAAGTTCTGCAGGCTCAACAGATGCCACATCTCTTTTCAGCACTTTTACACTGAAACATCTTTTAATCTACTTTACTGTACCCTTCTTTCTGTACTATGAGAAAAAAAAAAAAAAAAAAAAAGAAGAAAAAAAAAAA
>NW_009952577.1:136147-185557 GCF_000747805.2 Chaetura pelagica | reverse complement strand
GATACAATGAAAAAAAAAAAAAAAAAAAAAAAAAAGAAGAAAAAAAAAAAGAACCCCCCCCCAACAATTCATGTTCCACTGATATTCATGGGCTACAATTCATAACCATGTCAAGTTAAGAAGCTACTTATAGTCAGATAGAGCGCTCCTACTGTCTAAGGAGGAAACATACCATTCCTTCCTCCTTAAGGTGCCATAAAACATAACTGGGCTGAAGATATCTTTCCTATCTGTATTTTTCTGTCCAGAGAAAGCAAGTAAAACTGAGTCTTTAGTATGCCAAAGGACTAATTTCAAGGTCCTCTTCACTTTGTAGAATAAGTTGTCTGATTTATCTAGCTGCTCTAAGACCCTGCTGTTGTAAGGCAAGCTGCCCTCCAGCTTTTTAATACATCACAGACCACACAGTGCTAAAAGCCAAGAAAAGCACTGCTTTCAACTACTCCCTACTAAATTATGCATTTATTCTAAATGCCAAAAACTTCTGGGGGACTTGCAAAAATATTGTGTTTTCCTCTATATCATTGAGGCAAGGTTATATCTACCAATTATTATACAAAAAAGTTTTCGTTTTCCTGTCTCTGTCAGACTCAAAATAAATGCTGTTTCTTGCCTAATGCAGCTGCTGGTGCTTCATATATGCAGGAATACTCTGAGAAGCACGTGTAAGTAATTAGTTCAGTAGCAATCTTCTTTTTGAGTGTGGAAGAGTCATCCCTCAAGAAAACACTCCTGTACTCCCAGACTACTTATTTCACAGGAGGCAAAAACCAAGATGCCCTAATCCCTTCCACTCAACAGCACGTTTGTGTTACAAGCATCTCCTGGCAAACAGCTTCTAACAGGAACAGTTATCCCTAGAGAAGGAGGATGAGATAGGACAAGACACTGAAGATCAACATGAGGCTCAAGAACTGGCACTAGGAGAAAGACTTCGGATGTCCAATCCCTAGAAAGTATTCATACGCACAGGGCCCTTCTTGACAAATAATTCCCTAAGTATATGCCATATCTGACCTTTAGGAATCAAGCCTGGCATGACTGAGAAGATGAACATAGGCTTAGAGAATAAGTGACAAGAACAGAAGAGATTTTACTTGTAATCTTCATGGCTAGTTTAGGTGCACAGAAAAGGAACGGGATAAACAAGCCTACAGCAACACAAGACTATAAGAAGGCAGTAAGAGGAATATTAAGGGAAATAAAAACTCCACAGGAGTGGAAATTGCCACAAAAAACATTAAAATGTAGTTAAAATTGGACAGACAAGGTAATTGCTATCCTAGAAATTAAGAACCTAAATTACAGATCCAACAGTAATTATTGTATAGCTCTCTAACTTTGTGATAGAGATGGAAAACAGCAAACTTAGACTTTTTTAGTCATTGTGGGACAAGTTGTTTGGGTTCCAGAGTCTAAATGCAAAGATAAAAAAGACTTTTAAACAAATTCTGAAGGTAAAAGCAATTAAAAGATGTGCTAACTAAAAAGGCAAATGTTAACAGTACATGGGTATATAATGCATTGTACTATTATTTTTTTGCTAATGAACCTATTTTCTACACAAAGGGAATGCTGTAAGAGTATTTATTTGGACTTAATTAAAGCATCTCACAGGGACACACGGGAAATTACTAAATTAAAGAAAATCAGTAGCAGAAAAAATATAAGGCCTATGAAAGATTATTTTAGAATGCCAGTAAGGAAGGATGAGTTTTTAGACAACTCTATTTCACATTTTCATTAACAACTTAGTCATAATAAGTAAGAGCACACTAAGGAAATCTAGTAACAATGTAATTCTGAGAGGCACCTCAAAATGGTAAGGACTCTAGCATAGTCTTGGATGAGCTGGATGACAAATAGATGTAAGAATGGGTTGAAAATTAATACATTTAAGTGCAGAGTCACAGATATAAGGACTAATATAAATAATTTCAGCTGAGGCTTGAGGATGAAAAGAAATAGAAATAATGTAGCGGTTTATTTCAGGATTATTTACAAGTCACCAATGTAATGCTGCTGTGAGAAATGCAATCTTAAGATGCCTGATGCAAAGCATTTCCTTGGGAGTTAAGGAAAAAGTACCAGTTCTGCTGATACATGATCTGAAATACAGCTCTGGCCAAGCATGTCAATTCAAACTGGAATGTGCTTGAGGACTGATGACAAGAAAGAATGAAAAATTTCTGTAATTAAAAGTAAGTGAAACAATTTGATTCATTCAGTGTAATGTATCTTAGGCTGTGCTGGGGCAGGTACAGGAAACAGGGAAGAGAAGAGGAATGCAAGCTACATAAAGCTGTTGCAAGCACAGGCAAATAACCCACAAGACTGGCTCAATTAATACTAACTCTCCTATCAGACAGCACAGGGTCTGTCATGTATTTGATTACCTTTGGGTTCCCAGCACAGATTACCAGGGTTTGTAAGGAAGAAGCAGGCTCTCTCTAAGTGAGGAAGAAGATCATGCTATTGGTGTGACAAACAATTTTTTACTCTGCTACCAATGGTCCACCTAAGTCCAAAACTTCCTCAGCAACAGTTTCATGATGACATTTCCATTTAGAAATCTACTCTCTCTCCCACCATTTCCCTTTTGGTCCGATGCATCCATCTGCTACTTGTAAATCCAGTAAGGATTTTTAAGAAGGTATCAAATAAAAAATAGGTTTTTGAATCCTTAAAAGAGATTTTTTAAAAAAATGAGTAGGAGAAAAAGCTTCCAGGTCTTCCTACATTGACAAAGCTTAATGGATTTTGTCCAGAAATAGGTGAATATGCTCAGTATACTTTGAGATAGCAGCACATTGATAGGTTAACCTAAGGAAAGGCCTGTGAGGAATCAGCCCTATTGTTATAACTCATTTATATTGTAACTTTGCCTTACTTATTTCCTTAAATGACAGCTGTCGAAACCAAGACAATCATATGCCTGTTCAAAATAGGAAGCTAAAAGCAAATGCTCTGCTCTATGAGGGATTACTGCTGGTTAGACCCTACTAAAAAGTCACAAAACTGTATAACCTTATAACTACTAATTACACAGTCAAGATGATGACTGAGAATGCCATTCACCCATCCGGCTTACCAGAAAACAGACACTGAAACAGAAATAAAAAGAAAAACTGTGCTTGCAGCTGAAGAACGTAAATAAAGGCAAAAATAAAGACAAAAACACAAGCTCTCAGGGACCATCCCAGCATACCTCCCCCAAAGGCTCCTTGGGCTACTCCCACAGATCCCAAAATTGCCCTTCAAGAATGCTGGTGGCAGCAATCTGAGAGATTGCAGCATATTTGGCCCCATTTGGTGCCTCTCTTACTTGATCCTTTGCTGCTGTTGCTGCTTTTTAGTGCAATGCCATTTAGTGCATTGGGGGAGGGGGGAAATAAAATAAGCCCACATTCTAGCAGACTACAGGGAAATTAAAGAACTAATTTTGAATCACCATGTTTACAAACAGTGGCCCAGTTTACAGAAATCTTCAGGGAGCTGAACTTTTAACGACAGTTTTAAATACAGTGAAATAGGTTTCAGAAGGAAAAGAAATAGTTGTCCAGAGACTATACAGTGTGGGTGGGAACAAATGGCAGTCCTATAAAGAATGGAGCAGCTGCTGCCAGTTTGGCATAGTTATGCAGTATTTAGCATATATCACCCCTGAGGATGATTATCTTTCTGTCATGAGCATAAAAGACAGATAACTCATGAGCCAAGTTGAATCTCTTTCTCATAAGCAGTAGGGAGGTAATGCGCTGATAACTCTTTGGAGGTTAAATATATTTATTTTATGGGAACAAGCTTTTATTATTATGGTATTTGAAAGGGAGGGATATCATCTGAAATCCTGATTTTTCATTTCTCTGTCTGTTTGGGTTAAGCTTTTTATTATATCTGCATTGTGCTTGCCACAGTTGAATACAAGACTAATCCAGAAGATGCAGTGAAAAGAAACATTGAATAAGCATATACATTTCTTTATTAGGCTTTACAATGCAAGCACATGCAACTATTTTCTTTGGGCAGCTCTGTAGATGAAAACGTGACAAAAGAGGAGATCTGTAGTATGGACAATTTTTAAGAGCTCTGTGATTTGTTCTTGTGGTAATAAAGCACTGAGCAATAATTTTTTAGGTGGAAGCCAGAAGTGCTACAGTTTCCCAAAATCCCTCAAAATTTTCATTCTTTGGGTTGTTTTGGGTTTGTGGGCTTTTTTTGTTGTTTGTTTTTGTTTCTTTGTGGGGGGTTTGTTTGTTGTTTTGGTGGGGTTTTTTCCGCATTTCACATAGCAATGTAGATTTCTGAAGCAGGTGACAGAAATAGTTTACATCTGACATACCATGTTGAGTGACACTAACAGCCCAGCAAGGACACTTATGGGTGAAATAATTACTTCAGGACTTGATAATCATAAAGACAGATCATAGCTAACATTTATTAGGAGATATTGCATTATTTTATGCAATTCTCAAAAGCCCAGGCCCTAAGCTATTTGTTTTGTGAAATACTCTGAACCAACTCTTCACTTATCAAGCCAAAGCAACTTCTTTCAACAGAGGGTGGGCACAGTGCATTGTTAGAGATTTAGCCTGTGTCAGGGATGCCAGAGCCTGTGTTTCAGACTGTTGGCACAAACATGCTGTTAACTTTAGAAGAGATTCCAAGAGCAGCACCTATTGAGAGAGACAACTACAATTACCAGTGGGACACACTCCTTTTTATAGGTGATTTATTTCAAGTTTGGCTCCTAGACTTAAGGGACCTTTTACTTTTTCTTTAGGGAGAGACCAGGGTTTTTAGCCTCCTAAACTGAGCACTTGAAAGGGATAGTAAAAGTTAAAAAGGAATGAGAGGAATTTAGCTGTAAGCTTCCTGTTCTGAAAGGTATGACCTTTGTGTCATCCTAAGAAGGATCTATCCATTAATTATTCACTGTTCCTTGTTACCATTTTATTAATCTAAGACTGTATTTTAAAAGAATAAAATAGCAACACAGAGGTTTTTCACTCATTGCACCTTACACAGCTTTCATAAACTAGGGTAATTTAATATAATTTCATGTTGCTTTGTATAAGCAACATGCTGAAAAAAAAATATTGCAGTATTTTGCAAAGAAATTGCCTGACAGCTGCTTTTGGGTAAAGGGCAAAGAGAGCACAGAGAGAGAACTTTCCCTGCACTTGCTTCCTTGTGAATTATATACAGCATTATATACTGCAACACATTAAAAAATTTAAAAAGTAAATTGATTGTATGTTGAGCTGAAGGAAAGAAACTGCTTAAAATCCTGATAAAGACTAATTGTTCTAACTGCTGAACAGCTTTTTCAACTGCAAGGCTCAGAAAGATTCATCTATACAATGCACTACTGTCACTCAATCAAAGAAATTTTATAATCCACTTTTGAAAGCAATAATTTCCTAAATTCTGTGAAAGAATCAGTCTTTTTTCCTCTCAGATTTATAAATTATCCCTATTGCAGAATTTAAAAAATACTAAAAGACAGTTAATTATATTACTGGGAAAGTAGATTGAACGGTACCATAAAAGGGAAGTAAAACAAAAGCACTCTGAGAGATGTTCTGAATGCCTCACTGCAGCAGGGGAGTGGGGGGAAAGCATCTTCTCACTGGCTAAAGGCAGGAGAATATTCTCATGAAAAGCAAAATAACTGTACTCAGGTGGCTTTCATGAGCAAGCATATCTGCCTCAAGAGCTCACATTTCAATATTTTTTTTTTGACAATTTGGACTAATAAACACAAAAATAACCACTTTTCAGGAAATAAACAAAACAACCCACAAAGCCACTGTTTCATTTCAGTTTTGACACAGAGAGATAGTGGAAGAGCAATTGATATAATTTACTTGGATTTGTGCAAAGCATTTGACACTGTCCCACATGACATCCTGGTCTGCAAACTAATAAGACATGGACTTGACAGATGGACCACTCGGTGGATAAGTAATTGGCTGGATGGCCACACCCAGAGAGTTGTGGTCAATGGTTCACAGTCCCAGTGGAGGCAAGTGATCAGTACTGGGACCAGTGCTGTTTAACATCTTTGTTGGAGACATGGACAGTGGAATCGAGTGTCTCCTCAGCAAGTTTGCTGATGGTACAAAGCTGTGTGGTGTGGTTGACACTCTAGAGGGAAGGGCTGCCATCCAGAGGGACCTTGAGAGGCTGGAGAGGTGGGCCAGTGCCAGCCTCGTGAAGTCCAAGGCCAAGTGCAGGGCCCTGCACCTGGGTTGGCACAACCCCAGCCATAAATACATACTGGGGGGAGAATGGCTGGAGAGCAGCCCTGAGGAGAAGGACTTGGGGGTGGTAGTAGATGAGAAACTCAACATGAGCTGCCAGTGTGTGCTGGAGCCCAGGGAACCAAACACATCCTGGGCTGCACCAAAAGAAGTGTGGCCAGCAGGGCCAGGGAGGTGATTCTGCCCTTCTGCTCTGCTCTGGTAAGACCCCACCTGGAGCACTGTGTACAGTTCTGATGCCCTCAGCACAAGAAAAATACAGACCTGTTGAGAAAGGTTCAGAGAAGGACCACCAAGATGATCAAAGGGCTGGAGCACCTCTGCTGTGGAGACAGGCTGAGAGAGTTGGGGCTGTTAAGGCTGGAGAAGAGAAGGCTCTGGGGATACCTTACAGCACCTTCCAGTACTTGAAGGGGGCCTGCAAGAAAGCTGGGGAGGGGCTTTTCACCAGAGAAGCTAGTGACAGGACAAGGGGTAATGGTTTTAAACTGAAAGAGGGGAGATTTAGGTTAGATATTCAGAAGAAATTCTTCATTATAAGGGTGGTGAGCGACTGGAATGGGTTGCCCATGGAGGTTGTTGATGCCCCATCCCTAGAGGTTTTTAAGGCCAGGTTGGACGAGGTTTTCTGCAAGCTGGTCTAGTGGTAGAGTTCTCTGCTTATGGCAGGGGGGTTGGAACTTGATGATCTTTGATATGCCTTGCAACCTTAATGATTCTATGATCCCTTCACCAAACTCTATATTCAATATCAGTTTTTTTTAAAATCTACATTCATTTACTTCCAGTTATTTTAGGCAGTGTTACCTCCTTTTGTCAGTCATTGAACTCCACCAGGGTAACCACAATAGCTAACTAAGGCTACACTGATCTAGTACAGACATGCCAGGCTTGCAAGACTCATCAAAGCACCAGCCAAAGGAAAAGAGGGTGGGTAAAAGGAGTAACAGCACTGGGGGCAAAAAGCAGCACTGACAAGTGGAATTTTACAACAGCTTGAAGTTTCTACCTGTCTCCAGTGACAAGAAAATGGTGTAATTTCTAATGCAACAGAAACATTTAAAGTTATCTGTCCTGTTTGTGCTGCTGATCCTGAGAACCATGAGCCTTTTCCATACAGTTGACAACCTGATGTAGAAAGGGATTTCTGTTCAAGCAGATACTTAACTAATTAAGCAATTTCTTTTGAGGGGAAAAAAACCCACAACAAACAAACAAACAAATCAAACAGCTGCTACAATTTTTCAATATTTTCTCCAGGAAATATTTTATTTTGTTAAAACATTTTAAGAATCAATTATTCAAATATTAAAGCAGACTGATGTGAATTGTCACACAGCATCAAGTCTCTTTCCTTATCTACAGTTCAAACTCACTGGCTAGACCACTTTGCTCCAGCCAAGATAATGAAGAGTTTCACTAAAGGTCTGTAACCATGAGCAAAGATAAGACAGACGGAATCCAGCAACGGAGCTTCATCCCCAAAACAGGGAATGGCATTCCCAGGACGCAGAATGGTAATGCACTAAGCAAGATTCAACACTGAATTAGTTGTTAAATGTTGACATATTAAACGAAATATTTCTAAACATTTTATGCAACATTAATTTTAGTACTTTTTGCCTTTAAAAAATATTCATGATGTAAACAAAATCTAAAAAGACAAACTGCTACACAAAAAAGTTCTAATAAATACTGGCCTTTCCACTTCAGAAAATTCCATTCCTCTGCTGAAAATTCAAATGCATACTTTGATGCTACCTTCACTCAGAAAGCCATTGTCTTAACTGCCTGCAAATTATCTATTAGTCCAGTAGCTGAGATATGAAGAGCATTACCAAATCTTATTCTATTTTTTTTTTTTACTTTTGGCAGTTCATCTTTCCTACATTTTACTGTGCTGGCTGAATGAGGATAGCTGACACCAAAGAAAATGTTGTACTTGACCTTTGAATTTTTGTACTTCTGTATATTTCTTTTGCCCTTACTCAAACTATTTTGAACTTTCTTGTCACATAAAACTGACCAAGAATTTAGGATAGGCTTTCAAAATCCCTTAAATTTTCTTCAGATACTTACCATTTATTTTGTTACAAAAATCATAAATGAGCTGCTATTTCTGCTAAGCCAAATATTAAGGTGGATAAATAAATTGAGTTGTTTGGAAGATATGAAAGATTCTCTCTTACTCAACCTGAAGAAATTCATTCTAATAAAATAATACTGATGAAACAGAAAAATATGATACCGAGATAGGTTCAACATGTGCCATTTCCAAAAACATTTTTCAGTATGTTCAGAAAGTTGCAATTATGAAGATTTCAGAAACTCTTAAGCATCGAATCACCAGCCTGCATATATTTACAGAGTGCTCATGACATTCAAGGCTATTTACCCATCAAATCAGATTTCCAGCAAACTACTCATTTAATCTCTGCTTGCATTACCTGCTGCCACCTTCTGCATTCAGCCCTAGTTGGGAGCACAAAGGGTTTTTTTCTGATATTAGGCACTGGAAAGCATTGTGGCATGAGAAACTACAATATTTGGTGGGTCCAGACTAAAACAAATGTGGCAATTGCCAGGCATATGAAGTTTTTGGCTTTGACCCAGAATTAAATTACTGAACTACAGTCATCCTTCCTTTCAACCCCCCAAGCTGGTACCACCAAGAAAGCTTCAGCCATAAGGATATAAACTAAATGATGTAGTAACTCAACTGTAGAAGCGCAATAGACTGGTCTCCATCCAATTCTAGACAAGATCACGTTCCTCAGTGGTAATGCATGCACACACACATCTACACAATCAAGTGAAATAAAGACCATAAGCTGTCTGTACAGGGACTATACTGGATTACTGGTGAAAAACAGCTCCTCACATGAATATAAAATTATTTTAGATCAGAATAGATTTTCTGATTTGGAATCAAATCAAGCAAAACTTAATTAAGGCAGCTTTTATTCAAAATTAGAGAGGCCTTGCATGACTTTAATCTGGTTTAATTAATCAGATTTACATCAATTATCCTGGATTAATTTCCCAGAGAAGACAAGCTCAAAACTCAGGTTTCACTGAATCAACAATTGTAACTAGCACAATACATTTTAAATACATAGACCATGATGGTAATCCTGCTAACATTCATCATTATTGCTCACTTATCTGAAGTCAGACACAAGTGCTTACATAAAGCAAAAAGCATGAGAGGGGATAAAAGAATTTGTAAAATTAGTATTATAAAGGAGCATAAAATAGAATTACCATCAGACTAATGAAATATCAAGGCTGCTATGCAAAGCAAGTGTTTCCTTAGAGCGAGATGAAGCAGTTCGATTAACACATGAATAGGCCTTCATAACATTACAAAGCTTAAATGGAAACAGTCACACCAGTGAAACTGCATGTATGCACTCTCTTCTATTAAAATTGATCCACAGTTTGTTCCACAGCTTGTTTTTTCATCAGTTAGTTCATGTAGAGATGTCCCCTTTCACACTCAAGCTGGCTGGTCAGAATAGCACCTGCTCCAACTAGAGGCTACCTTCTCCCAGAAAGCATGGCAGTACCTGACATCTGACAGAACTTGGTGTGCCTGCTTTAAAGATGCTCAGCCTGCTTCAGGCAATTTCAGCGTAAAGTGGGTTACCCAAAACATTTAAATTACCCAATTAAGTTAGTGGAAGTTAGAGGAAGTGAATGACAAATGGCAAAAACTGGTGAGACAAGAATGATGCTGACAAAAATTTGCTCTCTTCTACTACTCGACTACCTTAAGTTATCACTGACCTGTGTTTGAGAGGTGAAAATGTTGTAAGTCCTACCAGTCCATGCATGGCATAATAGCCTTTTCCTGTCCAGCTCATCCTGACTGCATCAAATTACACCAGAGGAACTCTGCAGTAACTGGAGGTTAATCACTAGAGACTGGAGGGAATAATGTCTTCAAGTGGTCAGCGAGAGCTGACAGGACACCAGAACACAGCCTGGGCAAGAAAGGGGAAGGTAACAATCATGCACAGAGTTGCACAAGTGTTTCTGGTTTGTCCAGAAAACCTGCACAGAAACTACCTTATCATGAACAGACAAAAGTGTGCAACATAAAGCTATTTATAAAGGCACACTGCAAATCTATGTATGCTTCAGCAAACTTAGCTATTAACTTCTTCCATTTGCTTCTCCTTCTGTCCTTTACTCTCCCATAGGAAGGCCAAGAGCTTCTGCCACCTGTGACTCTCTACTGCATCTCTGCCAAAAACATCTGCCTTTTTGCCCCTACATCATTTCACTCAACCCCACTCTGAGGCAGATAGCACTACTCCCAGGCAAACACTCTAAAGCCAGAAATAATTATGGGATTTTGCTCCTGGTCTTCCTCTCTGATATGATATTCAGCTACACTCTACTTTTATGTTTTGTAGCCTCATTGCTGTTGCAGGACCTTTGTTGAATGTCATGAGGCTCCCCCAACCCATTTTTGCAGCCTATTGAGGTCCTTTCAAATACCAGCCTTGCCCATCAGCACATTACAAGTTTCCCCAGCTGGATGTCACATGCACAGAGTGCTGTCCTTTGTGCCACAGCCAGGTTATGACTCTAACCTTTATTAAGCACAGACATCTCACTGTACTCCTTATTACTGCATGCCCCAAAATAGAACAATAACTAACTCCGGAAGAGTTAGTGGAAAGGCAGCACTTTAAGCAAAAGGAAATACTCTGTAGCTCACAGTACTTGGTAAGTCCTTTCTGCTAGTACAGAGAGTTTGTCTTTTCCATACTGGTTCCCTTTAAGCACAGGGCAAATATCAACCAGTGACAAAATGAGAGAAAGAGCAACTTGGTAATGCTAAAGACACTGTGGAGAGAGAAAAGCCAAATTTCCTGAGAGCTGAGGACAGCAGTTCCAGCATGATTAATACATGCACAGTCTTGAATGTAAGCACTAATGGCATGCAATGAAATTGGGTTGTCTAGGGAAATCAAGCAGGACACAGTTTGCACCTTCCTCTAGAGTTTAATTTTCCTGTTTACCACTAACAAAATCCTTTCCCCAGGTTTCAGCAGTTTCCCTCAGTTTTCTCTCATAGTTACTAGCGCAGCTCAGGTGAGACAGATCATTCTGAAATTAATCTCAGAGACCTCTTCAGTGCATGTGGGTGTAGCTCTGCAGAAATTCTACAACTACTTCAGCTTTCACTGACAGTACATGACCGAGGATAAGTTAGAAGTATCTTTGACTGGATTGCTAAGCCATGCAAATACTGCCTGTGCGTACTTCCTGCCTGATCTCTGCAGTTCAGCTCTTGGAAAGAGAAGCATCATGGTTTGTGTAGCATTCCTTTAATACTCAAAATTTAGTATATGAACAAAATGACGCTATTAAACTGTGTTGATTAAAAATTGTTAGCAACATGTTCTCTTACAGAGCAGCTTTTTGCATAGAGAAGCTTTAAGATTTTGCATTTACTTATGACAAGGTGTCATTCCAAAGAGACAAAGCCCCAAAAAATACAAAAATATTTTCTTTTTTTTTTTAATAAATAAGTGGCAAGCCCAACTGAGTACTCATTTAAACATCTTAAAGTATCATTTGCACACAGTTCCAAATTATTTCCACTGTGAACTAGTTTATGCTTAATAGAATTTGACACTCCTTAATGCTCTGCTGAAACAGTATCAAGGTACAGAACTAATAAAGATAATTATCCTTGTAAAATAGACAGTACTTCTGAATTGACTCATTGAACTATCAGAGTGTATCTGCTGCAGAACACTTTCAAAACACAGAAAAATTGTTACAGAATACAGGATATTAGAACAAAACATGGTACGAGCTCTTGCAATTTGTATCTTTCAAGTCATAGTGTAGTTCATAAGCTGAAAATGCACAAATGAGTATCATCCAAATATCTCCAAAAGTTTCAATATAACAGCCCATGGATCTATACAGAGGGGGAAAAGGGGTAAAGAAAGAACATATCAACCTGCTTTCTACACACCTCCAAAGGAGAAAGAAACTGCTTATCAGTATCTTGCATATTGTTGTCCTAGCATACCAGAGAAACTGCCATGGGTTGAGTGGCAAGCTATTAATAATGACGACTAATAGTCACATAACACAAAGAGATGCCATCACCTGCCCACCAGCTGCCAGGGTTGAACGCATTTCATCCTCCTTCCAGCCAGGCACGTTGTGTTTTTCTTACTGCTAATAGCAAACTGTAAATGTAACTTATGTCCTCACCCTCTGCTTGAACTTAAGTTACCACATAGGAAGAGCATGTGCAGCCTAATAAATGGCACATTTAATATACATGATGGTCAAAAGATCTTCAGCTGCCTTAACCTCACAAAGTTAATGGAACTAAAACATTTTTAATGTCAGCCAACAACTGACCCATTCTTCTCCATAATTATTCAAAGAAGCTAGGTTTGTAAAGAGAGCTAAACTATTTTAACAGACCAGCTGAGTGAGATGGACAAATTGAACAAGTTTTTAAGCTACTTTAGCTTTTCTTCTGACTTGACTGTTCCTCCCCAACTTTGCTACTGTGGTGAATACAGTGTTGGCTGTTTCGTTTGTCCTTGGTGAATTTCAGCCCACCCAGCTGTAGATTTAACTTGCACCTCAATTAGGGATAGCTTCTAGATAAACAGGTCAGATCATCTTCTGAACCTGGAAACTTGTTTCCCCCAGCTGTATCTACTAATCTTAAAAAAAGTTTGTTCTTACAAAGGTTGTCTTTCTTCCATCCTTTAGCAATCATGACTATTGCAAGATCACAAGGAGAGATTTTTGTTTATAATTTTACAACATTACCTAGATATCCAACTTTGGAAAGGAAAGAATAACCCTGCAATTAACAATCTGGTGTTTCTCAGAAATACAAGATGACACTGTGAAAGTAAAATTAGTATCTTAAAAGAACCCGACCTAACAAAGTCCAAGAAGTTGTTTATATATAACAACTTGGGATTTTGATGAGCTTTGACATGTTACTGTCAGAATTCAATTAACTAGTCTTCATGCATAAGATTTAGACCATCTGCCTTAAGGTACTAACTTGCACCTGCGCTAAACAGAGTCACTTCCCCCAGACCTGCTGGCTGCACTCTTAAAAATGCAGCCCAGTATATACCTGGCCTTCTTAGCTGAAAGGGTACACTGCTGACTCTTGCTCAACTTACCCACCAGAACTCCCTTTTTCCTTCAAATCTACTTCCTATGCAGCTGGCTCTTGGCCTCTGATGTGGCATGGGATTATTCTGTGCCAGGTGCAGGACTTTGGGTTTTCTTCTCTTGAAATCATGGGGTTTCTGTCACTTCATTTCTCCAACCTGTTCAACTTCCTCTGAACAGCAGCTCTCCCTGACAAAATATTGACCACTTCCACCAATCTGGTCATGTCCACAAACTTGATGAGAGTCTACTCCAAATAATATTGGTCCCAGTACTGATTGTTAAGGCATCCACTGGGAACCAAGGGCCAGGGTGGACTGTCTGCTGCTGATCACCATACTTTCAGCCTAATAGTCCAGCCAATTTTCCATCCACATTATTATCTGCTTATCTACTTTATATAACAAATCAATTAGGCTATTTGAAGATTAGCAGACCTTGTCAAAAGTCTTCCTAAAATGAAGGTACACAGCATCCATGGCTCTCATCTTATTTACAGAGCCATCATAGAAGGCTGTCAGGTGTGTTGGGCATAATTTGGACTCACAAATCCATTCTGGTCATCTCCAGTCACCTTCTTCCCTTTCATGTGGATAGAAATGGCTGATCATAAGGATTTGCTCCATTGCTATCCCAGGACTAAGATGAGGCTGACTGGCCTTTTGTTTCCTGCATCTTCTTTCATTCATACATACCCTCCCTTAAGAGATGTAAAAACAGTAACTGTCTCTAAAATATATGTATATCACCACTGTGTACAATAAAGAATCAAATCACTACCACTTATTTCTTCATTTAAATGGTCGTTCACTCACCTTAATACTAGTTTTCAGAAAAATCTGAAGCAAGAAGGTGATAATACAATCTGCCCTGCTATGTACACACATTCCACATTGATGCTTGAAGCCCTGCATTATCCAGACTTATAAAGCAGAAGCCTGAAACTGTAGTCAGTCTTGCATAGAGTTAGAAATACACTACTCTCTCTAAAATCAATTTACCACTGTGCTCACCAGTCTCTGGAGACATACATTAGGGCAGACTCAGAAAAGGTTACTGAATCATTGTTTCTCCAACAATGGTTTTCAATTATAAACAAAATGAGGGGTTCATTCTGCAAATCCTTACTTGTAGGGCTGTGCACACATGCATTACTCCACACAGAGAGTACATGAGAAGGATTAGCAAATAATGTATGAGGTCCTGTCAACTTTACAGGAGTCAGGATCTTCAGTTAACTTTCAGGTTTCCAGGCTATGACCTTCAGCAAGCAGAGTTCTAATGACATTTCTTCACAGAGGAAAAGAGTTAAAACTGGATCAATATAATTAAAATAAAGCAACACAGGAATCAAAGTGGACTGTAGTCTTAAGTGCGTTCGGGAAACAACACTTCAAACTATACAGTGGATTTGCTTAGAAGAGTTAACTGCCTTTTTCAAAATGAAGAGTAAGCACATGGTCTGTATAGCTATGGGTAAAAAGGCCCATTTGACAACCAAAGCACTGTCTCATATTCATTCTTATTGTATCATATTATTCTAGTGCCTAGGAGGTGCATGGTCCTTTACAGAAAATGGAAACCAATGCTGAGTGATGCAGAGGGTCTAAATGAAACTCTCCTTTACAGTGGATGTGAGCACAAGAAAGTTGTTTTGGCATCCAGGATAAGAAGGATAACAGTAAAAGACTTTTTCTGCAAATGCTGTTGAGCAAGCTTGTGCAGCCCCAAAAGTAGTAAAGGGGAATAAGTACTCTCCTCAACTGTTTTCAAGGGGTATCTGTACAAGAAATAGGCAAGGAACTGTGTGTGGAAAAGGATTTGATGGAAAATGGACAATCTGTGACAGATAGTACGTAGGAGAAGTGACAAAGCCACACAAGCCCTTTGTTGAAGCACTCATTCATAAGGAGAAAAGTCAAAGCAGAAACTACCACCAAGGGAGTGGGACTACTGAAGTGTGAAGGCTGGAGAGCAGGGAAGACATTAAGGGCCAGGCAAAAGCAGTAAAGGATTATGGGCACAAGATGTGAAAAAAGACCTTATCTCTATGAGAGGTTATTATATTAGTAAAGGTTTGTTAGGACAAGACTCTTCCTTTTAGACAAAAAAAAAAAAAAAGAAAAAAAAGGCTTCATAGCATAGGGACACTGACCCCATGACAGCAGCAGGGAGGCAAGTCTGAGGCACTCCTGCAGACTTTAACACAAATGATGAAATAAATCAGGTAAAAGACAACAGTGCTACATACATAGCCTAACAAGAGGCCTACAAACCTAAGAGGGGAGTGTAAAAACAAAGGTGATCATATAAAGGTGAAGTTTTGTTACTTCACAAGGTAGCAGCAACTATAGCACAGATTAAACAAAGCAGGGAACATGACCAGGGAACATGGTGGCTCTTTAGGGTATTTGACCTAAACAAGGAAGTGTAAAAAGGTATAAAACTTCATGACCCTGTGGCCATGAATAGGTTAAAAGAAGGGAGGAACTTTGACTAGAGAAAATAAAATCAAGAGCTTTTTCAAAGGCTAGTTAGATGGAAGTAAAGTAAGTAAAACATGTCGATGTGTCCCACAGATGTGGGACATACTGCACTGTGTGCAGTGGCAGAGTTGGCAATGTTAGGTTAGCAGTTGGACTCAATGATCTTAAAGGCCTTTTCCAATCTAAATGATTCTATGATTTAATAAACAAATTCATAGTGAAATAATATTTTGCCATCACTCTACAAACCATATTAATCCAGAAACAACTGGAAGGTTCACTTCTACATCTCATCAGTCTTGTAGAATAACAAAACTAGTCCAAAAGTTCTCCTGGCAGTAAAAACAGAGCAGAAAAACAAAACAAAACAAAAAAACCCAACAGTTGGACAGCAAAGAGTCTTGAAACTCTTAGATGCTAAACAAACAAATGCATCTTACACAGTTATGATTCCACTGGATGTTGTCACTATGGTTTAAATAACAATAACTATCCACCCCGTTTTGTTGCTAATGTAATCTCAAAAGCACTACACTAATTCCACTTTCAGATTTTATAACATCTTAACTTAAAATACTTGGAGTACACTGAACTAAACATGCAATGTGGATTTAATAAAATTATTATAGGTTCATTAAGTAGCAATTGATTATTAAAACTTTGCTGGCCTACAGATGTATTTCATGGAATCATATTTGGTAAAGAATGGTGGATTCTAGAAAAGACAATCTGTGTCATGAGTTAACTCCCTAGCTGACTCCTCACACATTAGGCTAAACCATTTTGACTGTTCAGTAGGGTACATAAGATAAGTTCTGCAGCAAAACACCCATCATCTTCACTATGAGCAAGACATTTTGGGCTGTTGATGGTTTGGCAGCGAATAATGGCAAGTGGATGTTGTCTTCAAATAGAAAAGCTTGCTATATTAAAACATATTAATGGCAATAACATTACCATTTTCTTCCACTCTATTGAGCTTGTGAACATAGCTGGAAAGGCCCTCTCTAACCTGCATGCTTCAGAAAGTGATTGGGGAAGCAGAAGTCTGCTAGAAAGCCAAGACATATCTAATCGTACAGCTCAGTGCCCAGCGGACAGGAGCAGTGCTCTGGCCACTCTCACCCACTCAGCCCATGGCAGGTTCCACGTTTAGTGACAAATAACAGGAGAATATCTTCTTTAAGGTAGGGTTTTTCCTGTGGTGCACAGAAGTGGGATCTGTTACCTAGAGTGCATAATTACTAGTCACTCCATAATAAACAAACAAAGAAAAATGTTCCCTTTCTGCTCCATTCTTAATACTCCTACTTTGCCATCTTTGGACTCCTCTACCATTGGCACTGAATAGAGAAGCACCATTCAAAATACCTGTTCTCATCATTCCAACCTAACACTTTGGGCAACTTCTTCACTGCTGTGTGATATTAATGCCTACCAGGCTCCAAGACTGACTAATCTCTGTTACTGACTAAATACATTTAAACCCAAACTGGCAACATTTTAAAATCATTCCCCAGATCGAAAAGGCATGCACTAGTAGCCTGACTATTTAGCAAGTGTTACCAAACAAGATATTTACATAGCAAGTAGCAGGTACTCTTTATCATTTCACCTTATAGATAACATATGCTTGAAAGTAGCTTATTACCAATGTTCACTATGTTCTACAGCTATGGAGATAAAACTGACTTGTGCATCTTCAAGAGCTGAGCAAGAAGAAAACAAACAAAAGCCATGTGCACTTAAAAGAACATACAGTACATCCCCAAATCCTGCTATGTATTCCTAAAGTCTGATATGTTCAGAAAAAACTGAGGAGCACAAAAAGTTTCTACCAACTGAACAAAAAGAAGCAGCAGCCTTCCTCTTCACCCAGGCTGAATAGGTGCAAATGCAAATGACAGGGGCTTCACACTTCCAATCCTCATAACCAGTTTTTTCTAATCCACAGATCTGAACTAGGGCTGTATTCACCCTACTAATGGAATAATCAGCCCCCTCACATCTAATAAAGTAAAGCTGTATTAACTTAGTTCAAGTAATTCCCTGGTTCATGTGCAATTCCTGAGCTTGGCTATAATGACTTTAATAAGGAAAGCAAATCTTTTGCTAGTTAAGTGCCAAACATGCTTTTTCTTTCAAGTTCTTCTTCTACTTTCATTCCACTTTCATTAACAAGCTCCCTTTCCAAAATAGCTGTGTTCATGTAAACAGTGAACTCAGATCAGCATATCCAATTAAACAACCCCATACAATCACAGCATGCCATGAGATCAGAAGTTCACACATGTATTTTGAGATTACTGGTTTTAACCCCTAGTTTATTCCTCTGAAATTGAATCAAAGATCATTTTATATTCCAGATAAGTTAACTCACGCCAGAATATCCTTCTTAATTGTCCCAATTATAATAAGCAGGAAAGTCATCCTCAGTGCTAAAATACTGTGCAAAAATACAGCTCATTCATTGCATTTTACTGGCTGGGCTTGATGAACTATAGAACACTTGTTATTTTATCAACATTAATTTGAAGAAAAGCACTGGATGTGAATGAGAAATTTGGCATCTGAATCCAGAACTAAATTTCATGGCTAGCTCTAGTTAAAGCTGTGGCTCAAACTAAAATCTAGTCCCCTGCTTCCAGACTCAGTAGGTTTTCTGCATCCCAATGAAAGCAAATACATACATTCACATATAAAAGTATGCTTTGTTTTCTGAAAGCAAAAAAAAACAAAAAACAACAACAAAAAATATAAATAAGCAGCTACCATTTAAAATATATTTCATCCAAATGGATGTCCTGATTTTAACCACACTTGATAAAAGAAGCTATTAGTGCTTTTACTACACATATTTCTTGGTAAAGTGTCTTTGCCAGCTGAGCTGATAAAGGAGCCTTACTTTGCTTCTGATTTTTTTCCATGTTTTGGGGATGTATTCTAACATCCCCAAAACCTTCTTTGTGTCACACTTCAATAAACTTGACATGTGTAATAAAGCTCAGGTTATACTTAATTCTATTAGAACACTTTTTCTGCTCTCAGGATGATCACAGCCGCCAAACTTATAGATGGGTATTGCCAATATGTCTGCTCTGCTATATACAGGAAGGGGAATCAATAAGCACTCACCTGTCATCTTTTCACATTTCTGTTAAAGTCAAGACACACTGCTTACAGAGTCTCTACAAGGAAAAGGACTTAGACACATAAGGAAATTTTTTCTTAATTAGGCAGAGTCTTCTTTTAAGCATTAGGTTAACTAAAAATCCTGCAGAAAACACTTTCGGACCAAATATTCTGCAATAGCTCCTCTGAACTCTAGACACATCCTCAGCTCACATAAATCCCCCACCATTTCACTGACATCAGCTGACCTAAAACAACATGCAGAAATTGTGGAGTTTACTACGGCGAGGCTGCTGTGCTGTCAATTAGGGTGTGTAAGAGCAATATAAATGAGAAGGGAAAGGCTTAAGAGAACTTTTCTCCATGCTCTTCTCAAAGTTTAAAAGGTGTTTGAAGGGCTTCTTCTAGATTTGGTTAATGAGCAGATTGGACTTTTTTTACCTCTTGCTGCCTTTGAAAAGCACAAACCAGCTGAGTGATTAAATAAGCAAAGACAAATCTGCAAAAACTGCAACCTTCCTTTTTAACTAGAGTGAGAGTTTCCCCTCCACACAAGATATCTTCCCTCACCTACCATCATCTGGTTGAGAATCTAGTCTTCCACAATCCTGCCACTGTAAAACTGAGATCTTAGTACCAGTTTTTCAGTGATACAGACAAAATGAGTTACATACATCAGAGAGGGGTATTGTATGATGGTTAAAGACCTCATTGTAATTTGTTTGGTTGAACTGCATAATTTTTGTAAAGAGGCTCATAGGCCATAAGTAAAGCAAATGTCCCAACTGCATATCAACATTTTCCTGACACTACCTCAGCCAACAGTACCTTACACAATATTTAAATATGTTGTGTCTGCAAAACACATCATACCATGATCCTAAATTTGGTGTAGCTCCAGGGCGTGCATGTGCTGGGACATAGCTTTTATTTACATTATCTCCCCCCACCTGGAACTCTTCACTCAGAAGACGTAGCAGAGAAATCATTATGGGAACAAAACACATCAACAACAGGGTCCATAACTTGTTTTGCTCAGAAGCTGGACATGCCTAGAGCAACCATTCTCCACCAAAGGGCAAGAGATGGCGATCACAACAGAGATTTCTAAAATAAATGGTGAAAAACATTGGACAGGGAATTTTTCCTGAAATGATGCATACTACCTTCATCACCGATGCTCAGAAAGATGAATCTATTATCAGAACAGGTGCAGTGAAAGGCTTCTAGCACAATCAGAGAAATGAAGCACCTTTTTTTACAAGGAAAAACTAAAAAATTTGGCTAGCCTACCCTAGCCAGAGGAAGGTTAAGTGGGATATGATTACTCTCTGGAAATATATCAGGGAGTGAGAGAAAGGACAGTAGGGAATGAAAAGAAGTAATCAAAAGAACCATGTTGGTACAGGAATTAATAAGTACCAACTTGCAAAAATAGGTTTAGACTGGAGATTAGAAGAATGTGTCCAACCCCCAGAGCTATGAGACTTTTAAATAGTAATGAAAGCAAAAGAATTAACCACTTTTTAAAACAGAGTTTCAGAGGTTTCTGTATAGCATTAGATCACAGAGCAGCCTGTGAGGCTCTTAAAACCACATCTTAGGCGCATCCATCGTTCCAAACAATATATTTCAAGTCACAGAAGCTATCTGTGGGGTAGCTGAAAAGTCAAGTTCTTTTCTCCACTCACGTTTGAGATCTCTTCCTGTTTTTCTCTCAGATAGCTTTGTGTTCTTCACTTGCAAGAAATAGAAGAAATTATGTATTAGTGGCACACCTGTATTTGTGTGCCCTTGAACTGAGAACAACGCCAGAACAGGTGAAGGTGTGAATGCAGGATACAGCCAGAAATCAAGGATAAAGAAAGCTCACTGACACAGCAACATTCAGAATTCAAGAATGAATCAAGGCCATCAGCCCCTGGAAGAAAATCATACAGCTAGCATTCCCATTCAATCACAAAGTAGAATCATTCCCAGCTCAATTTGTAAATTTTGCTATTAAGAAAAATAATGACTCACATTCCTGAACAAGGGAAATCATACCTAAGGAAATATAACCTTGTCTGCAGAGGCACGCTGTGGAAAAAAAAAAGCAAGCCTTGCTCTGTATGGTGCCTTCCAGCCATCCTCACAAAGACTTGACATTTCTCCTGACCTTAAAAGCAACATTTTTTGCAGGTAAGATGAGCAGATGGAGTCAAGCTTTCCATAGCAATGGGTCCTACCAAGAAAACAATGCACAGCACACTAAAGCAATGCCCTCAGCAAGCACAAAGCAACACCTCTCTTGTTGGGACAGGGCACTCTAGGACTCTTTTTCAGCAAGGCTTAGTTGATGCATTGCTCTATATGTATAACAGCTACTTGATTTAAGCTAGAGCTTCTCTTAAGTTACTTGAACTGAGAGTATGCTGCATAACAATGAGGGTAGCACAAGGAGCGTTGATAATGGGCAGAGCGGAGCCTGGTGCCGCACAGTTAGTTTGTATGCAAAGCCATTCACTTCAGACAGTTTTGAGAGGAAGACATACAGAAAGGTCAAAATAGAGCATTGGGAGACACTCCTTGATGGCTCTTTCTCTTCCTTTGCAAAAGCCTCCTTCTCTTCCCTTACACTGCATATTACCAACTAAGACTGAGGATTCAAGTGAATCCAAAACCCGAAATCTAAGTGCTTCCACACCAAAGAAATATTAGAGCAAAAACATAATCTAATGTGCTGAGCAGGCGCTGCTGATGATAAAATGTTTAGTAACAAGCTCTGCCAGAATATCCAGGAGGTATCTTCTCTATTCCCAAGATCACATTCTTGGGGACTGTGCTGCCAGACAGCAAGATTAGCTGAAATCCTGTAAGTGTCATGTCTGAATTCATAGGCTCAAATATCTTGCAGATGACGATTTCAAGAGCAGGTGGTCAGCTCATTAAATCCTGATTCATGTCAGCAGGCCCTCTTCTTCTTCTTCAAGATGTTTGTACCTCTTTCCTCCTCCCCAGCTCTCTGGGTTGGGGATGAAAGTGCCTACCCCTTTGAAAGCATACCAAATGCAGTACTTTCAGTCCAGCCTCACAATAAAAGTCTGCAGCTGCTCCAGAGATAAAGAGGTAGGCTTAGGGCAGGGGCCTGCCAGATCTGAAACTGTTGTCTTTATGTACAAGACCATCATCATCATGTACATACAAACCAGAAGGACTATAGGTGGAAGGGGAAGAAGAAAAAAGAAGGGGAGAAGGAGCATGGAAAAAAAAATTCAGTATTTTCTTCCTCCTTTTTTTGTTTGACTGTATTTTTTTAAAAAGTGTTCAGGATATGCAAAAGTAACCTGTGAATAAGACCATACAGAAATTACAATGACTGGCAATTTTAGATAGCAATTAACAGCAAATTGTCATTATGCAGCCTTCTGTGACAAAATATTTTGTCAGTCGCCAAAACCAGAGTCATGTGAAATGGCGCACACAGAAAACATCTAGATGTACAAAGAAACTATAGAGGTTACTGAATGCCCAGTTTATCTGTATTCACATCACCTCTAGGGTACCTGTAGATGCACACAGATATAAAGACTTGTATTTCTTTACAAAGTTTTTAGCTTTCAACTGTTCCAAGCAGAGCCAACCAAAGAGGAGCATTCACTGGGGGACAGAAAAACCACAAAAGCTTCCTCAATTCACTCCTCATAAAAAACTTATCAACCAACAATTTTAATTCCTTCATCGAATACAAATACTTACCCTTCTGTATTCACTATGTACTTCTCTGGGATTAAATGCTACCTAGTCTGTTGTTTTCAGAAAGCTGATCCCAAAACAGCCAAGACACATTCCATAAAGCTCCACAGCCATTAGGTGAAAGCATTACTGACATTAGAAAAATTAACCAAATGGAAAAAATAAAAAATAAAAATGTCACAGGTTCTTAAATTTTGTGTTGTTTCTTTTTCTTTATCTTTTCTTTTTTTTTCCCCAATGGAGGTGGCTTTTTATGTATGGGGCTGAATTTATTTTTTTTTTTAATATGGTCTGCTTTATATTGAAGTCTGAAAGTAAAAGACAATTCTTTTTTTAAGTCTGCAGAGCCTGCATTTCCCACCTCTTCTCCCATTCCTGAGGGGGACAAAAGTAGCACAGAGCAGGTTTGCTCCTTGCTGATCACCCTTTTAAGATCACATAGCCATTGCCAACATGTTTATTGTCAACAAGCCTTTGCTCCCTCTGCTGGCTATGTTGTCCCTTTGTAGCACCACATTTAAGAGCATCTGTGATTCTCATGACAAAGTTTCAAAAAACCTAAACAGAGCTAAATACAAATTCCATCAACATTCTCTAAACAAACTTGAAGTAAATCCAATTTGCACTTAAATTAACTGGCAGAATCACTTCAACTTTTTCCTTCTTAACTTTGCTGGATACATCTTTATATCTGAAAAGATGTAGTAACAATACTACTTTATATTTAAAATTCACTCTGTTCATTTGCTTTGTTTCTCATATTCATGCCTGGAAACTAGTGCCGTGTGCTTACGGTTGCAACACCTGGGTATATTTGTTCAGAGGATGAACAGAGCACAGATGGATGTGGCCTGCGGTAAGTGACAAGGACCCACCACAGGGCCCAGCTTCTCTTGCAACTATTAAAAAAAAAAAAAAAAGAAACCCAGAGGATTTTTCTCTGCTTATGGCAAGGATTGTTACTTTATGAACTAAAGTTTCAAGTCAGAATTTGGCTGGCTGTAATAAAGAGGATTTGCAGCAAAGGCAACCTTCTTCTGGCTTCCAGGGGGCATAAGGAGAAAGGACTTGTGCATTTAAATTAAAAAAGAAAAAGAAATTGCCATGGCATCCTATGGAAAAAATTATAACAGCAAAATAGCTCATAAAGGTCCAGCTACAAGACAGCTCTGTTGATATTTTTCTCCAAAACTAGATCAAACTCCTCTCTATTTCATTATGTACGCTGCTTTTGATTTTATCCTGGTTTCAGGCAGTTTCACTTGGCTTCTCAAATTTCTTTCCCTTATTGATGAAGACAACAGGAACCTACCTGCATCCAGCAACAACATTTCTAGTCTGAAGACAGAGTGGCTTTGGAAATTGCTTACATGTTCCCAAATAAATCCATATCTCTCTAACCACAGAGGTTGCATGAGGCACTACTGCCAGAAGTAATACAGATTTCTGGATAATACCAGTATGGGATTTAAAGCAGAAAGTAGAGAAGGAAGGCCACACAGCAATTCATTCTGTTGTTTTCCATAAGCAAATTCATCTGCTTAGGACTCAATACATCATAGCTTAAGTCTTAACTTTTTTTTCTGGGGTGGGGGGGACGGGGAAACACTTCCTCTCCTAGTACACAAAGAAATAACAGAGTTCTTCTTGGTCTGACGACCGTTGCCAAAAGGAAGTGTCAGCAGCAGTCTGACAGCACATATTTACAACTTTGTGTCTAGAATAATCATTGTTCAAGCACCACTACTCTTCCTTCCTCCTTAGAGTTTTGGTAAATATATGGGTCGAAAATACACTTGGCTCTTGTGCAGACCCATCCATTGTACTTGTAAGAGGCTCAAGTAGACACTAAAAACAATAAGGCTTTAAATAGGTTTAGAAAAACCCAACCATCAAAAGCAGCACCAAAAATATGTGCTCATTTTGAAGAACAAACAGGCTCCAGCAGGATTTGCTCCAAGCTGCTGACAGAAGTTCCTCCTGCTTGCCCATAAATCACAGCATAGTCACAGAATATTTCAGCAGAAGACAAAAAAACTGCAGTTGCATTTCCCAGTCTTCTCACAGACCTCTCCCTTAGCAGCTGGGAGCCACACTGGATCCAAGAGCATGCGGCAGAACTTCTGCTGGATCCACAGCATGGGCACACACAAACCTGGTGGCGGCACAGAAGAAGAAAGGCAAAGAAAGAAGAAAAATAATTCAGGCTAGTATCTCCGGAACATACTGTTCATTTGAGTGTGCTGTGATGTGCTGCACCACTGACGAAGTCAGTGTAATCACTGGACAGTAAACCTTGTGCTATGCCACCTTGCAAACTGTATGGAGTACATGCCTAACAGCACAGCTCTGTTGCAGGAGCTCTTAAAAAAAGGATATTATGTATAGGCCCTGGAAGGTAAACTTTAAGTATGTACATTACAAGACTGGCTACTCCTAAAAGCTGAACAGGAAATTTTGAGATAAATTCCAGGAAAGGTAGAGTCAGTAACAAAAGATAAATTGTGCAGTCACAGGACTGCAATAGATCTCTTTCTTCTCAGGTCCGTATTTTCTTTTATATCATACCCACATAGTAAACAATTTACACATGTCACAGCTATACAATCTTATATCCATGGTGCAAGAAAAAACAGCAGCATAACGTGACAGACCACAAAGGAGCCTGGAAAATCGCATTGCAACTGAAACAGGATTTTGCCCTTGATGCAACAGGGAGAACTCAGAAGAGCTTGAGAAATGCCCCACTGGGATTTCTCCAGAACACAATTTCTGCAGGGGACAGACTGAAATCTTTACTGACCTGCATGCCATGAGAGGCCTGATTTAAAAACAATGTGAAGCAGTTTAGATCATGCTATGTTTCAGCAAGATCTGTATTCCCTTCCAAGCAGTCCTGCAGACTTCAGACCTGTGATGTTAACAAGTCTTTAAGGCATCCCTGGTACCTGGTTATCACAGCACATGAGAAGATGTGCTATCTAGCCTGCTTGCTGTACATACACACAATCCCAACAATAGCAACTTTTCCTCCCCTACACCCTCTTATTTAATAATTTCTCATTACAAAAGCCGTTAGTTCAGTCTGTTGATGATGATAAACAGTTCTAACTTGTGACTTTGCCACTGAACTCTTTCTTAAAGGCTTGTTTGGGGTTGTTGGATTTTTTTGACACATCAGAAGCCAGGCACTGCTCTCCTAGCATGTGTCTGCACATAAACCTTGAATAATTTCATTAGCAGATAAGCGTATGAGGCTGCAGTATGTCAGCAGCCATTAACAGATGCACTGGAAGAGTCATATGAGGCCATGAAACACCATTTCAGAGAAAGGAGTATGCATGCACAGATAACAGTCTCCTCAGGAACAACAGAGAAAATACCACATTTTGAAACATATCTCCCTCAAAACAGTAATAAAATATAAATTAAATAAAACCTCAGTCCATGCCCAGAAGTGAACATGAGGGTTCAGACAGATTGCCTCCCATGGATATAAATGCACAATTACTTTCATTAGTAACACAATTTAAGCATGTTCCCAAGAAGTATTTCTGTATCAGGATATTATCTATCATCTCACTTGCCAAGCATGCTGCAGGGCTGTTCTCTTAAAGTATGCACATCTATAGTCAAACTGAGCCAAGCCTGTGGGGTCAACATGTATAAACTGACACAATGCCAACATATTTTTGTGGAATTGCACTGATTCAGAGCAGCTGGTGCCATGGTCCCTTGACTTTAATTGGAGTTTATACTCCCTCTTTAAGATGAGTGGTTTGGTCACATCTCTGGCTGAACTTGCACCACACTGTGTTGTGTAGGCCAGTGGAACAATATTAATACTGCAATATTAGCTTTCACATCCCTTGATTTCAGTTTTGGTGTCGATAGCACAACTACCTTGTTGCATTTCTGACTTAAAGGGATACATTAATGGGCTAAAGGTCAACACATCCAAAACTGAGCATGCACAAAATCCACCAGAATTGGCTAAAATGCTAAAACTAACTTATTTTTAAAAATGCCTTTTAAATAATTTAAGTCCTTCTCATTTCTGACAATCACATATGACCCCCTCCATTAGCCCAAAGATAACCCTTTGGCAATGAAATAGCTGTGGTTGGCCATGAAAAGTCACTGCCAGTAGGCAGCCCACCCCTAAACGGGAGTCGGATGCTTCCTAATCCTGCATTGATCCATTGACAAACACTTGCTCAGTGAAGCAGACATCTTGGTAGTAGTCAATATCTGCTTATTATTTCAGAGTTTGAGCCATGCCAGGATGTGCATACGTAGACACACAGGAAATTACTAGCAAGTTCAAGGGAAATTTTCCAAAAGGCTGGAGAAATGACTGCTGAAATCTCCCACCTCAGCAGAAAAGATTCTGAATCCTCATTACATCTCTATGGGGAAGGGCTGAAGTTAAGAAGTAAGTTCAGCATCTCCTTCAGTTCCCTTCAAAAACCAGAATGTAACAATGCTGGAGACCGCAGGATCAAATTTTGAGCCATAACCACTCCCTGAAAAATGTTGTTAAGGAGAACTACAATGCTAATATTTCAGTTAGGCATTTATGCCAGAACCCCCCCCCCAAAATCCCTATCCAATCAGAAAACATTATTTTAATTTTAATTCAAATCTAACTTTTGGGCTCAGAAAGATCTATGTTTAATCCAAATATTGCTTATGTTTATATTACCTTACAATTTATTTGAACATAATTTTGAATTTGAAAAGAATGTTTTATAATTAATTCAACCTAAATCTATTTGTTTACTTTTTCAACGCAGTAAAACACCTTGGAAGGGAAAGTTGTTAATTTCACCCACACATGCAAATTTTTTTAGTCCTTAGAATGACTGCAAACAGAAAAATTAATTATTTCCATGAAGTCTGGGCTAAGCATATAAAAAGCATAGGAAAAAAATAAGTTCCTGCCTCAAAGAGTTTGCAATAAATTACACAACAGGTGGAAGAAAAGAAACACTATTCTCTTGGCATTACAGTTGACTGGAACTAAGCTCAGAATGATTTACTGAGCTGACCAAAGTCACAGTGGAAATTACTGCTGCAGACAAGAACTGAAACCAGATTTGCTTTGTTCCAAAAAAAACCCCAAAAATCCCAACCAAAAACCCCAAAATATTTACCACACAATCTTTGTTCTTTGTAACTGTCAAAACACTGGGTCCTGAATTTATAAATATAGGAAATATTCTGCATTCTGCACCTCAACAAATTAATAATAACAACAACAACAATAATAATAAATAATAATAATAATAATAGCTTGTAGCTGGTCATGGCTTACATCTCACTTTTTCCAAGAGAAACTTTGCAATTAAGTATAATGTCCTAGAATATTAAGCAACTGCAGCAAAGTAAGTGGCACTGGCATAGAAAGCACCCTTAGGTCTGGCTAAAGTTGACTGAAAATGGAGAGAAGTTGCAGGGGATATTTCGTATTTAGTAATTCTACAGTTTCTGACAAACATTTGAGTTTCCATGGAAAACCACCAACCAGGAAATTTCAAAGAAAGAACAAAACTGATTTCTACTTAGCAAAGAATGAGTTACAAAGAGAAACACATGGCACAAAGGGCAAGATTTCTATGAACCTACTGTGCAGCTACCACCACAAGAAATAGGAGCAGTTTAATATCAACTAAAGCTGTACAAATATCATTGTTTTCCACTTGCTGCCTGGGTTTGGTTTCAGGTTACCCAAAGGGAAAAACTGTGTGGTTTTCTTGTGAAAATGAGAACATTGTTACACAAACATTTGAGGTTGTGACAAAGTTTTTCAAACCATTCCGTTTGATTCCCGAGTTAGGTATGCATCACTCTTTAAAAAAAAAAAAAAAAAAAAAGAAAGAACAATTTTAAAAAGAAAACAGAAAATTAAGGTGGGTTGTTTTTTTAAATGAAGCATTCCAGGTCTTAACATTATTTTTCAGGGTGCATGTTGGATATGGAAGGCAAAGTATAAACTAGTTCATAAACAGTTACACTTAGTCCAAACTGGTTCTTTGCAATTAATAAAACATTTAATAATAAACCCTGTCCCATTTCCCATCTCTTTCTCATCACTACACTTTCCCTTTTGTGAAACATCACTGAAAGGGGAGTAGTATCACAAATCTTTTCCCTTCCAGCATACAACACAATTGAAAGAGTGAAGGGGCAGAACTGAACAGCCCAAAGTACAAATTCATCCATTTAAGAACAAATAAATCTAAATGTACTTTGAAGGAAAATGCTTCAAGATATAAACCTGGGATGGGACTCATCAGCTGGAGGCTTTAAGAAAATTAAGATCTGGTGGTTCTGGTAACTGGTGAATGCCCACTATTTGCTGCAGCAATACAGCTGCGAAAAATTTAATGTGGTTTCAGGATATTTTTATAAGGCAAGATACTTCTAAGGACAGAAGCATTACATACAGTAATACTGTATGAATTTGTACAATTTACTTATTTGGGGACATGAGCGATGGTCAGCTATGGTTACAGAAATACATTTCCACTACAACACAAAGAAAAAGCCTAACACTTGGTTGTGGGAACAGCTGTCAGACAAAACATCCAATATGAAATTACATAAGCAGATTGTCAAATTCAGCCAAAGGTTGAAATATTACATGATGATTCCTTATAAATATACTGGGGTAAATACGAAGATGGCAGCACAGTGTATATTGCAGGATAATGACAAGACTATGCTAAAGGTAAATGAATACAGACAACTTCTAATCAGCTGGGAAGTGATGAAACAACTAAGAGACATCAGGAGAAAGAATCTATGCCATTTTAAGTCTTGAGATGGCTAAATTTATGGAAGGGACTGTTTGACAAATCCCAGCAATAAGAAATTCAATTTCTAATTTGGGTCTTTGGTATCTGATGTGCAGATAACTTGAGTGCCTCTGAGAAAAGACTCAATCATCTTTTGTTTGCATCATCTTTTCCGGTAATTATGTTTGAACCTTCTATCACTTACCTGGAAAATTGTCTTTCCACAACTGGTTTCTCCTGATTTTATTTCACTTCCCACTGTAGCACCAGACTGTACCAGAACTGGACAGAAAACACTGGGCTGCATGAACCAATGCACTAGTTATACTAATTCCTTTAAGCAAATGGTGAAAGTTATAAACATAGGAATGAGGCAGAAATCAGCCTAGTTAGGAATTTCCCCATTCACATTAATTGGATCAATAAGGATAATTTTCACATCCATTGGGGTACCCTCAGTTTCCTAAAATCATCTAAGGATTTTACCCAGTAGGTTTCCTGTTCAGATTCAGGGCCTGGATCATGGCTTTGACCTCTTTTGCAGCATATTCTGCTTGAGGCATTAAGTTTGAGATCTCAGAAGCATTTGCTGTCAAGCAGTGAGTCCTGGATATGAAATTAATCCTTTACTATCCAGGAAACATAGCCTTTTCTTCTTTTTTTTTTTTCTAATTCCAGTTTTAAGGATTTTTTCTCCCACTGTGAAGAAAAGCTGTTGAAAGTAAGCTTCACTATTAGTTCTTCAAATCTGTGTGGATACTCTGGTATGCTTTAAAATATGCACCTCTCCTCATTAAATCCCTTCCAAGTCCTGCCTGAACATATGTGATGTACTACACACTTTCAAAACCCCACTGACCTCTCAGCTTACTGAGATTATAAGGTTTCTTCTTTTCTCTGGAATTTTAACGCCATTACACAGAGACAACACCCTGCTTCTCCAAAGGAAATCACAAGGAAAAAAAGAAAATAACAAAATGCTTAAGATGGAGCAACGCATGGTTGTTTTGTGCTGCTCTCTAGAGATATACTTTGGCTACTGGGACTACACACAGAAAATGTGCACAGCCAAGTTCAGTATCACCTTAGCATGGCTTACTTTGACTTGCTGCAACCAGTTCAGTGACTTGATAAAAACACACATAGTATTCCAGAGTAGCATAAAAAATTAGGCCTGAGCTGCTGATTAGCAGCATAGTACAAAGGCAGTGATACGCCCCCAGCTGAGTCCCTGGGCCAGAATTCCTAAAATCATTTGCTGTTTAAACATTAAAACAGCCAAGCTATGATAATTCTAAACATTACTATAACCACTAACAGAGCTTGTTTATCTTCTGCCCCTCTGACACAATAAGATTTGAGTTACTCCCACGGTGTAGCTTATAAAACAACTTCACGACATTAGTTTGTCAATCAATAGTTCTGTTAAAGTTAACCCGTGCTCCAAGCAAAAAAAAGCAACCCAGCAAGTGCTCAGAGCGAAAAACCAAAGCTGATTAGCTCCATGGAGACTTGTTTTTTGCATCAGACGGCATGGCTTATTGCTTCTGCAAAAGACTGCAGTGTCAGGCACGCCAGGCTGGTGACACTGGAATTACACACAATCGCGCACAATTAAAAAAAAAAAAAAAAATAAAAAAAAAATCAAATCAATCCATGGGCAAAACCAGCTGAAGACTGCGTGCAAAATCTGCCCGAAGGGAGGCGAAGGAGAAGCCACTCACACTGCTATGTGATCAACTCTGCACTCTGGTCTTCTCAATGCAGACGGGGTTAGACAATTTTTTTTATACCTGTAACTCTGATCACTAATATTTGATCACCTGCTTCTTAAGGTCCTGACTCAAGTAATCTTTTCCTATTCAGCAGATACTTAAGCATCTCTTTCAACCTGTTTAAGTGGAAAATAAGCAGGTACTTAAGTGCTTTGCTGAATAGGGCGGATCAAAGCATGTGCTTAAATGTTTTGCTAAATAACTAAAAATTGGCTAGAGAGCTTGCATAAAGACACTCATTGAAAATTACCAAGCTTTATGAAAGTAAAGTGAAGCAATTAAGTTTAGCTTTCCTATCTCTACTTCCAGAAAGCCTATTAAGTCTAGCACACAAGCCCTGGTTGCTGGAAAGGAAAGGATCAGTAAGCCTATGGCTACTTAAAAAAATATTGTTTTTCACAAGAAAAATCTTAATAAAGACATGTTGCTTTGTATATCTCTTACCTTAAACTAAATCCTAAAGGAAGGACTTTGAGAAACAACCTAGCAACAGAGAGTAAAAATGACTTATGCCTTCATCTTCTTTAGAATTGCATCTTGCAAGAGATGACTACAGCTACACAAATCATAGTCTTTTTTCTTGTAGAGGCAAAGCTGACTTCCTACTTCCACTGCACCCCATCCCTTTTGTCCTAGTTCTTCAAAGTCTCTGAGAATTTCATTTTATACATGTACACAATGCACATGTGTAGCCAGAAGTAAGCTGATGCATTCTTTAGTTTAGCTTGAAAAAACATCCCTTGCAGTCTGGCAAAAGCAAATCACAGGGCTGCAGAATCTAACAGCTGACACACAGACCAAGTAGGCTGTTTCGTGAAGAGCGAAGAATGAGGATCAGGGCTGCCTGACCAAACAACGATTATGAAGACGACGACAAAAAAGACAAAGATTATGAAGAAGATGAAAAAAGACAAAGACGACAAGACGGCAGTGAAGAAGGAGGCGAAGGGGAGGCTGTTTTGCACAAGCAAGAAGTCCTGCAGAAAAGGAGCCAAGGGAATAGCAGAGCTTGCTCCTCCTACAAATTTGGAAAGGCCAGAAAATCTTGAGAGAGCCAGAGGTGCCTTAGAGGTGCAAGGGCAGCAAGCAAGAACCAAGCTGAAAGGGCCTAGAGGAGCCCTGACAGGGGGAGCTGCTCAATGCTACAGAGGACAAGAAGCATCCCCAGGGGCCACCCTTGGGGCCCACCCTGGGAGTCTAAGAAAGTTTCCTCCCCCAAAATGCGGGGCACGAGGGCCACTTTGGTGGAGCAGGAGCAGCAGGTACCTGGCCAAAAGGGCCCAAAGAAGCCCTGGCAAGGGGCCGTGCTCAGTGCTGCAGAGGAAGGCAAAAAAACCCCAGGGACAGTTATTAGCCCAGCCTGGGGGAAAAAAAAGCCTTCCTCCCCCCAGCTGCAGGGCACCAGGGGCCACCTTCGTGGTGCATGAGCAGCAGGCAGTGACCTGCCGCAGCGGGCAGGGCAGGCTACGTCACCCCCATGTCAGCATGGCACCCCCAGCAACGCAGCCTGCCCCAGAGGAGACTTGCCAAGGGGTCATGGTCAGTGCTGCAGAGGAAGGCAAAAAACCCCCGGGGACCAGGGCCAATCTGCTCCGGGGGAAAATTCCTTCCTGACCCCAGCAGAGCTGGCGATCGGCTGCTCCCTGAGCACGTGAGCAAGACCTGCCTCCTCCTCCCACGGGCTGGTCACACCTCCAGGAGATGCCCAAACCCTATTCTCCCTCAACTGGAGGCAAGCCAGGGGCTTCTGAGAGTGGCCAAATGTCCCCAACCTGGTTGTCCTTGAGGCTAAGAATCTTTCTTACAGTTGGTGCCCCTGACTGCACAGGGGAAGAGGATGGTGAGCTCTGCAGGACTCCTCAGAAAAGCATTCCCTTGGTCTTCACAGCTGTCCAGCTGGACAAAAACCTGACAGCTTTGGGCACCTCCATGTGTTAGGGTTCTCATCTCCAGCAGCCTTGTCCAGCCTCTGGTCTCTCTCTCTCGCCCCCCTGCAAATAATTTGCCCAGCTCCTCCAGTGCTTCCTCTGGGATGTTTATGGGCTGCCCCCAGGCCAGCTGTGGCACCAGAGCACAGGAGGATGCCCCCTTTTATGCTGTCCTGGGGCACTGTGACTGCTGTGTTGCTGGGAGTGACATTGTGACCTGGGGGTGACATAGTCTGCCCTGCACAGCCCCAGTCACTGCCCCTTGCCCAGCCGCCTTGGGAGGAAGGCCTGTGGGGTGCTGGCCCTAAGGTAGTCCCTGTCCCAGGGGGCTGTCCATGCCCTTGGTGGCCATGCAGTGGGCACAGCTACTGGGCATCCCTGGTGCCTGCTCTGCATCAACTCCCAAGGATGAACCTGGTGCTGTTACTCTTCTCTGTTACTCTTCTCTCAGGCCAAGCCAAAAACCAACCCTGCAGCCCAGTGACCACCCCTGCTAGCTGTCCCCTCTCTGCATCAGAGCTAGCCTCCTTGAGGCCACAAAGCAAGGAGGACCAGGGACACAAACTCATTTCTGGGGGTATAGTTTTGGCAGCTGCAGCCTGGGGGAAAGCCAAAGTTTAACCAGAGCCTTAGGCTGTGATGGACAATGCCAATGGACCGCCAGAGAAATAAAACAGGCTTTGCAAAAGAAGTGAGTGGAGGTAACACCGGTGTGGTGGAATGGCTGGTCATTTTCAGACCTAAAACATTTGGATCCATGACCAAAGCACAGCAACGCAAATGTTTACTCGTCCAAACAGAAAAAATAGTCATTGTTATCACCATCACATCTCCTTTTCCCACAAGACAATGCTGAGGCTGTTTCTTATCACCAAAGGACACTTTCCCCCCTTGCAAAGAGTCTGTTCTCTCTTTGGCATTCTTGCTTCCAGCCACTTTAACCCCTTCTGGTATTTGGGCCTTCTTGTCCTCCGTGCCAGATCATTCCTCAGTCACAAATTACCACTGCTGAGCAGTTACAATTAGAATTTCCCCTTCATTAGAAAACAGATGCCAGCAGAAGAAATTTGCCCAAAATTGTACACCCAGTCAGAAGCAAAATTACAATACCAAGATCTTCTCACTCTTAGAATCTCATTCATCATCTGCTAGATTGAGCACTAATGACCACAGGACAGCTCTCACTTGGAAAGTACAGGCACCTTGTTAAGCCAGTTATTAATTGCATCACTATTTAAGGGAGAGGAAGAAAAAGAACATGTGGCATTATAGAATGGAAGATGTGCAGAGAGGAGCATAGAAAAGTCAAGAAAACTTTGTATCATCATATAGGAAGAGACATGAAAGTAGAGTTAGAATATGCTGGCCTAAGTTCTCACAAAGGCATTCAGAATGAGTTTAATGCTTTGAAATCTATGGAGTTAGTATGTAATGTTTTATGCAGTGGAAATTGAAAAACTACAGTCTCTTCAAAGTGAGAGGGTATAGCTGAGCATTCAAGTGACTGCTGCTTGGCTCCACCTGAGACCCTCTCCACCTGCCTAGAGGCAGATCTTCACCCGCTGTTGCCAACTGGGAGTCTGGCCTCCTGAAGCAATGCACAACTAGATGTGCCACTGACACCTGTGAAGAGATGAACTAAATTTCCACAAACTGTTTTCTTTTTTAAAAAATGTTTTAACAAAATGTTCCATTGAACAATAAATATTTAATTTTTAGAATTAAAAAAGGGCATTGGGTTTAGTAGATGGTCTCAGTCCAGTTAGTATCAGCAGTTTTTTATCCTCTAGAGAGTAATTAAGGGAAAGCTTCCACCACAATGCTAAACTGTTATAATGACAGAATTTAAAATCATTTTCATACCACATGCTGCATTGCAGTTCATTTCCATATGCTCTGCCTCCAATGAAGGTGTCAACCTTATAAAGTCTCCTGGGCAAAAGGATGTCCAAAGTTCCAATGCCCGGAAGGAGGATCAGGGGAAAGACACACATTGTCACACTATGTGTGGTAAGTCTCACAAAGTTGGCAGGAGGGAAGTAAAAAGGCCTTGGAGATTTTTACTATATTTGTCTCCACGGCACAGTTAGCACCTGAGATTTGGGAGTTTTTGTTGGCAATTCACCTGTGCTATACTGCACTCACCCTGAATCTAGATAACTGTGAAGCATCCATAAGAAATTTTCATGGTCCACACTTTGCAACACCCTGTAGCAGAGCATGGGGCAAGGGTTCTCTACTACCTGGACTATCAGGTCACTGCAATGCCACATAGAGAAAAAAATAGCAGTACAGCCACATTACCTAATAGGTCACTGTTAACTTGGATGCAGCGTTATCCTGACAGTTATGTTGACTCCAATTCCAGTTCTGGCTTCTTCAGCAGAAATGAAAAGACCCTTAGGGAAAGGTCATTTGCCAGACATCCCATCTGGGCTGGGAAATAAAATTATTGACAAGACAAGTGGTGGCACTGCTGAGAGCAGCCTCCGCATAAAATTCAGATCTGAGAATGATGCAGCTGAAGAAATACACTGCAAAAACCCCAAACAGTAAAAATCACAATCAGCTTGTTAGTAGCAGCAAGTAGACAGTTCTGGGCAATAGCTCATCCAAGTCTTCTCTCTTAGTATGATCACCTCCAAATTAACTAAAATTAGACCCCACTATCGAAGGAGGTAAATGAACAAATATTTATCACATACAGAACTGGCGATCGTACCTGAGAGGTCCCTCTAGGGGAGGTAATTGAATGAGAGCAGGGAAAGAGGTTGACAAGGGAAATGGGAATTGGAAATTGTTAGTGTGGTAGGTGGAAGTAGCAAGGAAAGGACACATTTTACAAGCAGAAAGAGTGGAGGGAACTGGGAGTGGGAATTTGGTGAACATAATCAATACCTATTCTCATATGCATACAAAGACAAGTAATGTTAAGCAATCATATGAATAAAAGGCAAGCAATAGTTTTTATGCAACTGGGACATTGCATAATATAACTTTGTAAACCTCTTTAAATACCTTTGCAGAGCTAATTAAAAAGGTTTCTCAATTAGGACCATACTTGCTTATGTAATGTGCTATGATGAAAAGGTAAATTTTAAACTGTCTGCAACCAATACATTGGAGAGAAAATATTCTAGTGCAATGCCTCAGGAAACATCTGGCTACTCAGGATTAGGCTGGTTGACAATTAGTTGACAATTTTTTTTTAAATAAACCCTTCTATTCTTTCTCTTATCCAGAAGAATAGATTAAAATTCCCAGTAGCATTCCTAAGGCATCTCACTGATTACAAGAACTCTGCTGATACTGTCAGAAAGTAAAAGCAACAGCATGGGATTTGTTGCTACCCTTAACTAGAGATCAAACTTCAATAACCACCTTTCACATCATTAAAATCAGCAATTCAGCAAAGCAGTTTACAAACTGAAAAAAAACCCAAAAAACAAAGAAGTTGCAGTCTTCCTCCAAAAAAAGCACTTCCATAAGTGTAAAGATTACATTTATTGAGAGAATTTTTCCATGCTACTATTCACCATGACCTACCCTATTTAGTAAAAATTATCCATTTGTATCTTCTTTATAAATTTTTCATCGAAGTCCAAGTTCGTGCACATTACGATAACTAATATCTTCTTTCTACTCCTGAAAGAAAGATTCCGTAATTATATCATTATCACACGGCACAGAGTTCCATTTTTCTCCAAGAGCAATACTGCATACATAAGACCAAAGTCGGGCTTTAACTTTGAGACTTTCAAACTGTCCTTGGACACAAATTACTTCTCACTACACAAATGTGATATAGGTAAAAATTATACACAGATGGCAAAAGCTACATTAATGTTAGGTTAAATGATTTCCTGCCAACAGAATAGACAAAAAGACAGTGAATGGTGAGAATTCACCAATGAATGGTGAGAATTTTCATCAATAGACTGCATCAGCTTAACAGGATTTAGATTTTCTATACGTGTAAGTTACACCCACATATTCATGGTGTGTGCTATCAGTCAACAATTGCTTTAATACTCCGAAACTTGCAGAACCTGGGGGCTTCTGCATGTCTTGCAACATAAAATCTGAAACTCATTACATGGTTTGATAACAAAGCAAACAACATTTTTTCTCTGAGGAACTAGAAGAAAATCAACTGTTTCATTTTGGTTTTGACACAGAGAGATAGTGGAAGAGCAACTGATGTAATTTACCTGGATTTGTGCAAAGCATTTGACACTGTCCCACATGACATCCTGGTCTGCAAACTAACAAGACATGGACTTGACAGATGGACCACTCAGTGGATAAGTAATTGGCTGGATGGCCACACCCAGAGAGTTGTGGTCAATGGCTCAGAGTACAAGTGGAGGCAAGTGATGAGTGATGTTCCTCAGGGGTCAGTACTGGGACCAGTGCTGTTTAACATCTTTGTTGGAGACATGGACAGTGGAATTGAGTGTCTCCTCAGCAAGTTTGCTGATGGTACAAAGCTGTGTGGTGTGGTTGACACTCTAGAGGGAAGGGCTGCCATCCAGAGGGACCTTGAGAGGCTGGAGAGGTGGGCCAGTGCCAACCAGTGTGTGCTGGAGCCCAGAGAGCCAAACACATCCTGGGCTGCACCAAAAGAAGTGTGGCCAGCAGGGCCAGGGAGGTGATTCTGCCCCTCTGCTCTGCTCTGGTGAGGCCTTACCTGGAGTGCTGTGTACAGTTCTGGTGCCCTCAGCACAGGAAAGACATGGAGCTGTTGGAGAGGGTCCAGAGAAGGGCCATAAAGATGATCAAAGGCCTGGAGCACCTCTGCTATGAAGACAGGTTGAGGGAGTTGGGGCTGTTCAGCCTGGAGAAGAGAAGGCTCCAAGGAAACCTTATAGCACCTTCCAGTACCTGAAGGGACTACAGGAAAGCTGGGGAGGGGCTTTTCACCAGAGAGGGCAGTGATAGGACAAGGGGTAATGGTTTTAAACTGAAAGAGGGGAGATTTAGGTTAGAAAAAATGAAGAAAATATTCACAATCAAGGCAGTAAGGTACTGGAATAGGTTGCCTAGGGAGGTTATTGATGTCCCCCATCCCTGGAGAATTTTGAGGCCAGGTTGGATGAGGCTTTGTGCCACCTGATCAAGTGGGAGGTGTCCTGCTCATAGCAGGAAGCTTGGAACCTGATGATCTTTAAGGTACCTTCCAACCTTAATGATTCTGATTCTATAACCCGTGGGAATCCAAACAAGGAAAAGGTTTGCATGAACTGGAGAACCAAGAAGTTCTGCGTCTTGCACAGTATTTACAAATTATCCTCCTTTCTGTAGTCATTTCTTGGATAAAAAATTCTGACCCAGAGACTCAGCTTCTGTGGTTTTGACTGTGCATTACTCTGGTGACCCACAGGTCAGTGAAAAGCCTTTGTTCTCTACTAGGAATGTTCTACTGAGCCATTCAGCGTGTTTCTAGCAATAAGTAAATAAATCCTCTAATCCAACACACTTCACTTTTAAGACCATGAAGAGCCAGTGATCAGCATAAAAGATACTATGTTGTGCCTAGATGTAGCCAGCCTCTGAAGTGACACACCTGTACCAGATGTCATGTAGGCAGCACACAGGGATATGCCACAATTATTAACCAAGGAGGGAACAGAGGGCTAGAGATAGGAAGGAAAAAGCAGGAAGTGCACTTAGACATCACTGGCAGAATTCAAGGGGAGTGCAGCCAGTTCCTTCTAAATTCCTATTTGTTCCATCATTTTACTAGGAAGCAGAGGATTCTGTTGCAAGAATTTTGATCCATCCTGTTTTCTTGTTCAAAAAATGGGAAGGTTATGTTAAGTTTATTGTAGCATAGCACAGAAAGCTAATCCATGGGGAAAGGCTTCAGCAACTGTCTGCAATCAATGGCTTGGATATGGCTCATGTATTTGCCTCATCAAGGGTAGAGTCCCAGAGCCTGGGTGATTATTTATATTTGGCAAACACTTCATTTAGCAATGACAATATTAAAGCATGTCCTTTTTATTATTCCTCCACCTCTCTGGTCTCTCTTTGCTTGAAAGTAATTTAAAAATAAAAAATAAAAAAAAATCAAAGCCACCAACACATTTCCACACAATTTTTTCCAGGAGTCCAAACTCTGACTGAAGGTCATCTTTCACATTTGCAAGTTTCAAAGAAAACATGTAATCTATGCAGTTCTTTTATACCAGAACAACTTGCACTCAGCGAAGTCTAGGTCAGATAACCTTTCCTCTTGATACTGAATGTGTCTTTCAGGTACAAACACAACAATTGAACCAGAAGCTTATGGCTTGAACCTTGCTGCTTCTTGTGCCAGTTGAAAGTCTCTAGTCTATGCCCTGCTGAAAAATTCAGTTTCCTAGCCCCTTAAATCCTCCAAAGCATCATCAATTACTTGAAAACATAGCTTGAAATGCCTATTTTAATTGAACTAATAATATGAAATTAATCTGCAAAGCTCTTCATTAAAAGGCTCATTATTTGCAAACAGCCCTAAATGAACTGTAAGATCACTGATAAGTGATCTTCCAGCTCTACAAGTGCCATTTCAACAGACTTTACAATCTTACAATATTTAGAGAAACTGCTTTCAAACCATAGCTTGAAAGTTTGCTGTTTGAAACACATGGTCATTCCTTCTAACTCCTAGTATTTAGGAAATACAAACAAAAAACAGTGCAAGCCAATGCAAGTGACAAGCCTACCATTTTTAAGCATTACATGCAGCTTTACATGACAAGGCCACCCACTCACCAGCTGCAGCTGAACAAGCCATGTACTAGCAGAGTACAAATAGATATACAATAAAATACAGGTACGTAATCAAACGATAAGTAAATACATCAAAATCATAAAACAAAAGTTTTATGAGTGTAAAAATAAAGTTCAGATAGGGGAATATTTTACCCATTTTTTTATTGGAATAGGAGAGTCACAACGAGCCATTCTCTTACCCAAGCAGAAATGCTGCCCTTTAAACAGAAAGCAGTTTATCACCAGCTGAAGCCTCATAGTGTTAGTAACTAGTGTTTGGTACATCAGTAGCATCCTGACAACTGAGACATCAGAGGCAGTAGGAAGTGGCAGGAATACTGATTCTGGCACCACTGCATATGGAAAGAGAATAAGAAATGTTGCCCACAGAGAATTTTAATGGAAGCTGTATTCTGCTGGACCAACCTTTTATTAATGATGCAGCAACAGGGGCTCATTAGGCATCTGCAGACTACAAGGATTTTATATATAGCCCCCAAAAAACAGGTAACTGTAAATTATAACATCTTCCTTTTTATCAGGGAGCTGGAGTTAATTCTACTAGTCATTGAAAACTCCAGCTGTCAACCTGTTCTTTGACCTTTGTTCTTTGACCACAACCATGAATAAGGCTTGCCTCTTTCCCTGGCAACCTTCCATTCAGTGTGAGTGCCATTCATTTCATGAACCTAAAATTCAGCATCACAACCAAGAACTGAGGCTTTTAATTTTTTGACCATGGTTTGCAATACATAACAAAATCCACCTATTTTCTTGCAGTTACTGGGTGTAAGTGTCATTACTAAATTTAAGCTCAACTAAACATTAGCTGGATAAGGTAATAATTAACAAAAAAAGTAATAATAATATGATGGCATGTTACTGGCAGTGGGACACAGACTATTTCGTAGTGAGACATAATGGAAGAACTATTCCGTATGGGAATTCTTCCCAGTTCAAGATACATGATTTCTTTTAAATTCTGATCACCATCTATCCTATGACTTCTGTCTTGTCACATTAAGCACACTGTCTGATAAAAGAGAGGAGCCAGAAGAGTTAATCAGGCAGCCAGGTGATAAGAACTAATAAATCCCTGGATTTCCACCTGGTGAGTATATTTTAATAGGTAAGAGGAAGTAAGGAAAAGTCAGGCAGGGTGACTCATCAGTTCTAGCAATGTAAGAAAATTAGATTTTAAGTGGAAAAAGATGTTTCCTAGGAAACCGCATGATCTGCTTGTGGAACATCAAACAAGAGCAATTTCCTAACAACAGCCATGGCTAAATTGATCTACTGCACCTCAGACAGCTTTATCAGTAAGAGAGATATTGGGTCCCTTTTATATTTTCTTAGTTACCATCATCAATTTGTCTATTATTTGACTCCTTCAGCTGTTACCTTCCTGACCTACCACAAGTACAAGTATGATATTTGTCATTATCTAATTGGAAAACACGTTTCCCTTTCCCTCATCTTTTTTTCCCCTCTTTCTTTTTTTTTTTTTTTCAGCAAGCTCCAGATTCTGCAATTGCTGCCGCTACTGAGCCAGAAAGAGAGGAGCATGTACCATGACATGCAGCAGGTGTAAGCCCAAATGAGTGTCCTATTCAAAAGCCTCCAATAGCAGCAATGAAAAGTGAGCTGCAACATAAGCAACCTCCCTCACTCCCTGCTCTGAGATGTTCAGTCTACATTATATTCAGCCCACCTATACAATTTACACTGGATTAAAATAAATGTCTTTCCCATTGTAGTATGTTTTATGCTGGTAAATTAAAACCCTTAACTTTCTGCTATTGCATATGATACTTTACATTATGCATTAACAATATCAAGTATTTTAGATGCTAGGGAAGGGATCATATGTTTTCCTTGATCACTTCCAATGCAGATTGTTCAATATGTGTAAGTCATAGCTAATGTAATACAGGGACAGTATTCAGAACATGACCATGGATTTCTGAGCATAAATCCATTCATGTGCTGAATATGTGCAGTTGGTCAGCCAGGAAATTATAGCACCAGGCAGCTCCTCAGCACTTGAGCTGAATGCACAGCTTGCACAGGTCCTGTGATGATGAGTAGCAAATGCACATCTGTTCAGCAAAGATGGTCTCCAAGTGCTTGGCTGCCTGGATGTTCCACTGTATATTTGATCTACACATCCGCACTGAATCCCATGTATCATAAAGCAAGTGTATTTACTTCTGGTGCACATATAGAGATGCATCCCATCCTAACGCCAAAGCTTTCAAATTTCTCCCAGACAAAATTTCCTGGCAGAAAAGTGAGATATGGCTGATGAAACACAAATGTCTGGTAGCTCTAATCCTGGCCACTCTTGATAAATGGATAAAGATGACTGCCAAAATTAAAAGCCAAAATTTAAGTAGGCTGCCAAAAGCATTACTGAAACATTTTCAAGCACAGTGATTACACAGAGTTGCAAATGGGGAAAAATACATAAGACCAAATCCATTCATGCTTGGAAACTTGTCTACTATATGATTTTTCAAGAAACCAGCAACAAAGATAATATAGGTCTCTTTCACAACAGTGTTGCTTTCACCAAAATGAACTGAACAGAGTATTCTTCTGCCTAGTATAAGAACATACAATCAGTGTTTTATTATTACTACTGCTACTAATTTGGAGATTCAGATGCAGGCAGAAATTATAACAATACAAATTCAGAAAGTCTGTTCAAGCACTTAAATTAGCTGCCTAAAATATACCCGTATGTTCTAGAAAACTTGGGTTCTACTTAGTCAGAATACAGTAGTTAATGGAACCTGTCCCTCAACATGAATTTTTCTTTAAAGTTTCCAGAAATATCCACTACTGACTATGCATCAGCAAGTTATATAAGGAACAGAATCCTATGTGAAAGACAAAGAAAGTGAGAGAAGAGACTTTGTGTGGCTCTGTGTCTTCAGATTACAGTAAAGAGATGTCATGGCAAGAGTTTAGTCCACAGTAACTGGTCCTTTGGATTTGCAGCAATGATTTTATTGCCACAAAAATAAAGTTAATGTCTCTTTTCCAACCTACTTAACAAACTTTCATAGCAAAAAACTTTCACACCCCATACCACCACCACTCCCAGAAATCTCACAGAAAACCATCTCAAAAAACTTCTATTTCTGCAATGTTTTCCTCAGCTTGCACCTTTGCAATGGGAAAAAAACCCCACAACCAACACTTTTCTTTCCTCTTGCAGTTTACAGCTTCTTTCTTTGCTTAAGACATATTTAGGATTAATGCTTTTATTTTAAAGGTGTAAGATTCAGTATTTTTAGACCCTGTGAAACAAGATGATGCATGCTGCAATTGTCAAGTCCCTCTTAAATTGCATGTAGCACATTTTGTAGCTCATAAATATTTAAGATGACTAAATAATTATCCCAGGATCCTCAACCTGCCTTTCTTTATTAGTTCCATGGGGAGCCACGAAAGCATTTGTTCTTCTTCAGCCACACTGACAATTATTATATTGCAAAATATTCTCTTTCTGTTGCTGCTGCTACATTATTCTCTCCTATTGTGGTGCGATGGAATTAGCCTCTTGCAGAAGATAGAAGAAACCTTGTCTCCTCACCAGATCCATACAGCAAGCTTGGCAGCTTTTCCAAAATATCTTCATCAAACCAAATCCCATCTCAATTCCACCCTTACCCTCCTGTTCCAAATAGCTGGGTGGTGGAAAAAAAAATAAAAATGGCCTCTTGAATGGGCACCCTGAATTACACAGGATTTCATACTGTCATGCAGAGAAGTCTCTGCTTCCAATAGCTCAGTGGGGAAATGACAGGAGCTGAATAAATGCAGGTGTATCAACTGCAATGACTTGAGGGAGGAGTAGGGTGAGCCAGCAGCCCTCTCACCATGGAATAGCATTGAACAGCATTTTTACAGTTGCTTTACAGCTTATTCTCCTCTTTGTCCCCTTTTAATGGGGCCATATAGTAACAAACAGATACTTGCAACCTAATAGCAGATGAGGAGCCCGAACACTGTCTCAGGCAGCAGACCATGCCCTAGCAGTCAGAGTGGCAACACCCACTAGCAAAGCCAAGGAAAAGGAGCTGCCTCCCAGATGGCTGGGACATGGAGCTTTGTCTCAAAGCCTAAGCTTCTTGCTTTTGCACCTGTCAAATGTGTCACCATGGTTCAGTACCCACTGCCACTACCCCTACCTTCTTCCACTTGGGTACGCTGCAGAGAAGCACAGTAGGAGTACAATCCACACCTCCAGTGAGCACTGCCTTTTGAGTATTATTGTTGTGTTATCCCGAGATAATTTGCCTTGGAATGCTATTGTAAAAGAAGGTGCATGGCATCAAGTTAAAATAACCTATCTAGATACTGTAGCGTGTTTGTGCTAAGCAGAAATCTACATTTGTCTAGAGAAAGAGCAATGGCAGGGATCTGCCACTGCTGTGTTAAGAGCTCAGCTTAGACACAGCACCCAGATGCCAAGGAAGATGGGATGTGCTAAGTGCTGCAAACTTTGCAAGCACTCGTTAGCCACATTTCCATTTTGCAGATTCCCCTTTATTTTTAATTCAAAATAATGAAAACAATACTATAGCTGAGACAGATCTATGTGGGGGACCACTGGGAAGTTACAAGTTTAAAGGCGTGAAATTAGCGTGCAGAAACTAAAGCACGTTACATGCCTATGGGAATGCTTTCATTCAGAAGTAAATTGGCTTAAAGTTCACTGTGGTTTAATACTCTCTGGAAGATCATTATTTCCGGTGACTGGGAAAACCAACATGTAAATCAGCATATTTTAGGGTGGAGTCTGACAAGACTGCAAATCCTGTTTAGCTCTATTGCTACCACAAGCAGGAAGCTCCCTTTCTCCCCTCTCATACTTCTCTTTCATAGAATCATAGAATGGTTTAAGTTGGGAGGGATCATGAAGATTATCTACTTCCAATCCCCCTGCATGGGCAGGGACATCTCCCTGCAGATCAGGTTGCTCAGAGCCCCATCCAGCCAAGCCTTGAACACTTCCAGAGAGGGGGCATCCACAAGTTCCCTTGGCAACCTGTTCCAGTGTCTCACCTCCCTCACATTAAACAACTTCCTCCTTACATCTAACCTAAATCTCACCTCTTCCAGTTTTGATCCATTACCCCTTGTCCTCTCACTACAAGCTCTTGTAAAACATCCCTCCCCAGCTTTCCTGCAGAAGCCCAGTTCTATTAATTATTTTCATCAAGTAGTTAGGTCATGGAGAGCATGCACAAAACATACAGATGACAGCAAGCTGGAATGATTTGCTATTACTTTGAAGGTAAGAAAAACTAATCCAATGTCAGAAAAAAAAAAAAAAAAAAAAAAAAAAAAAAAAAAAAAAAAAGAAGAGGAAAAAGAAAGAAGGGGAAAAAGAAAGAAGGGGGAAAAAAAGGGGAAAAAGAAGGGGAATAAGAAAGGGAAAAAGAAGAGGTAAGGAGAAAGAAAAAGTTGGCATGCCATATTCAGTACAAAATGCATGAAACATTCTATTAAATTGGTCTGGAACTGAGGAAAAACAAGTTCAAAGGACTGTGTAAAATTAAATCCAATAAAAAACATTCTCTCTACAGCTGTTGCTAAAAGGTAGGAGGAAAGCACCAACAGTAACAAGGAAATAATTTGACAATGAATCAGGATTTACAGTGACAGTATTCAGATATATTTTGATGAAAGGGAGTGTAATTACTGGTGCAGCTGCCATTTATGGGGGAAATATTTCATATTCTCTTCATCAATATTGCTGTCCCTGTTCTCAGATTAAGCAAGAGGGCCAGATCAATAGGCAAAGTTTGAGAAAGTATGCAGTATGTAGCAAGGGACTTAAAGGGAGGGAAGATTTTTGACACTGCATAGTTTGAAAATGTCAAACTTCTGTATCCTTCCTTTTGTTCTGATCATTCTAGCACAGACTGGAGCAAAATGAGCAAAGATTAATCCAGATAAATATGCGACTGTGCATTTGAATCAAGCAAATCAGCTGCACAAAAGCAGGAATAGTTTTCCATAAAAAGAGATTACCTCTGCTTAAGTAACCTCTTGAGACCATAAACCATTGGAAGCTTAGAGATTACCTGGGGATAAGAGGAGAGGAGGAACAACCATAACTGTAAGCTTGCTTTGTACTTGTGCTTTTATTGAGGCACTACTACTGACCACTCTTGGAGGCAGGACAGATGGCTTGAGAAGCAGAGATGTTATGCCTAACCTGGCACAGCTGTTCTTAAATTCTTTGTGTTGTAACTGCCTCTGTCTTTGAGTGAGGAAAATAGAAGGGGTGAAGTCTCATCAGAATGAGGGATAGGAAAAGCATTTAAATAAGCCAAATCTCCACTTTATGCAGATAGAAAATATATATGGCAAACAAATAGTCCTTTGATGAACACCTAGGCTGGTTTATTGCCTTCAGGTTACCAGTGATGCTTTCTGAAAAAAAAATTAAATCTTGAAGATGGAGATTTTGATCAAGTCATTCTGTTAAACTACAGAATGTACCATCATACAGGGCACTGTCTTGAAAGATTGTACCAGGTGCCACAGATTATATAAATTGATGATTTGTTGCTGCCAGCTTGAAATTTTTTATGCTACAGAGCACTTTCTGTTGGTAATAAAGGGCAAAATTAAAACACTGGTTGTTTTTCAGCAGTTCTGTGTCAAGTTGGAAGTGCCTTTCATCTCAGACCCTGCAGAAGCCCAGTTCTATTAATTATTTTCATCAAGTAGTTAGGTCATGGAGAGCATGCACAAAACATACAGATGACAGCAAGCTGGAATGATTTGCTATTACTTTGAAGGTAAGAAAAACTAATCCAATGTCAGAAAAGGAAAAAAAAAAATCTGTAAAGACAAATGCAAAGTACTGCATTTATTAAGGTAAAATCAAGTGCAAAACTGAGAACCTAGGGAAGGAAACTGTTCTGAAGAAAAGGATTTGAATCATTAGAGGAGGACAGACCATTGACACTTCAAGGATGACACAAAGAGCAGATATTACTTTGAGATGCATTACCAGAAACACCCAATGCAAGATAAAGATAGTAATTATTTATTCTGTTCAGTGCTGTTGAGATTTCGGTTGCAATGCTGCATTCAGATTTGAAAAGGATTAAGCCAAATGAGAGAGCAGAGAGAGCTACATTAAATATAAGATCTGTGAGGAAAGAAAAGAAAACTAAAGAGGATCACAGGAGAAGGGATACAATGACAGAATGCAAAGAGTTGCTTTGAAAAGAAAGGTAACCAGTCATTCCCATGTCTAGTAGGGAAACAGGACAATAAAAGATTAACTAAATTTTGAGCAGATAAGGTTTAGGTTAGCTACTGGGAAAAGCTTTTTAACAGCAAGGATTACAAAGGATTAAAAAAGATACTCAGGGCTGTATGGATTTTAACCCATAGGGATTTGGGGAATAGGTTTAACAAACCTTTTCTGAGGTGATGTCAATTCTAAATACACTTGGTACCTCCAGAACTTAAGCACTGGGCTATATAATCTCATGAAATCTCACATGGCTAGAAATCTCTAAATACCATCTTTTCCCTGCTGAGGATGATGGAAAAGTCTGTATGTAGACATTTGGGATTTTTAAGCAGAAAATGAACTAATAAAGCAAGCTTCAAACATACACAGAAAAAATGCCACTCATTCACAAGAACAATTTCAAATGAGATGCTGAAAAATAAACATAAATGTGAAGCACATTTTTATGACAATCTCATTTGGCTTCCTGTGGATGATATGATGTCTGAGTCATCTGAGTGGGCTTGAGGAGTAATTTTAGGTAAACTCACAGCAATTTATTCTGGAAAATAATGTTCATCAATCTAATATTTACAGCTAGGTGAAAAAAGAAGCTATATTTTGCTTTTCCATTTCTGATACCGGATGCCTATAAAAGTGGAATTACACTTTAAATACCAAATATACAAAGAGATTTGGTATTAACACTGTATAAGAAAAGTTAAAGTTTGCTACTGGCTGAAGAAACAGGACACAGTGAGAGTTTCCTTTCTTTAGTCAGTAGTCAAGACAATTCTGCTCAACCAAATACCAAATTCCCTTTCCAAAATTCAAATTTAGCCAAAAAATGGGAAGTGAAGGGCTCCACCTGAAATTTGTCATAAAATAGGGTATCATTCTTAGCTTGCTTTCCCTCCCTTTCATGGGGGCCTGCTTGCATATATTGTATTTTAAAACCAGGTTAGAAAGAATCATGGAATTCTCAGTGAACTCAGCCCCAGTTATACATCTCATTTTTCTAGAAGCCCTAGAACATAGCCATAATGAAAACTGAAAACTGTCTTTCTACAGTACAACAGTCAAGCCAAGTTGTTAAAATAAACCTATATATTGTTTTCCTCTAATTGAAATATTTGTTTCCCACAGTACTAATTACTACAAAAGATAGAAAGACAAAGGAACAGGGAATGCTCATTACCACAGCCTCTAGATTAATTACCAGATAGCTTCAGCTATGTCTGAAGCAAATGGAGAAATGTCAGTGCATTCTCAAGAAGGCTAAAGTAATGTTATTTTAAAAAAAAAATAAATAAAAGTGATCTCTTCAGCACATGTATATGCATGAGTAATCTGAAGTCAATGATGATGGTGAGGTGGACCAAGTATTTTCCCCCAGGACTTAGATCTTCATCCATAAACAAACAAACAAAAAAGCTCCCCAAAAGAAAAAAAAAGAAGTATTTATCTGTATTTCTGTCAAAGAGTTACCTCAGTGACAGCATGCACAGTTTTGAGGTTGTCCCAAGACATTCCAAGAGAATAATTTAATTAAGAAGGGTTAGAAATCTGCATATTCAAAAATAACCATGAGCTGTGTATTTGTTTAGAACGATGTCCCCCTTGTGGATGAGTCTGGGGAATACAGACATGGATCAAAGGCAAAAAAAAGCTTTCTTTTAAACTTCATGTAAAGGCTAGTTCCTTACAAATGTAAATCCCTCCACAATTTAAACAGCAAAATGTGCAGTGGGATAGTGTAGTACTTTGAAAGAAGTGTTGAGTTCTCAAAATTGAGTTTAGCTCTAGCATGGAAAAAAATTACACTCCTTAAAATAAAAATATCAATAATAATAGACAAGGTACACTCACGCCAGGGATTCTGCCAGTCAGAAATAATACAATTTTAGATGGGGTCCCCAACAGCCTCAGGGCAACAGAAAAACTTATTTCTCTCATCTCCAAGACTTAACCCCACACTAGCCTCTTCAGCTGTATTGCCAGTTGCAGAAATATGATCCTATCCTAAAACATTAATTCTTCCTGGATGACATCAGACATCCCAAAGTGCCACATTGAA
>NW_009952577.1:109797-136038 GCF_000747805.2 Chaetura pelagica | reverse complement strand
CCTACAATTTGTTACACACCAAATGTAAAACAAGTAGAGTCCACATGACTAGACTATACACAAGACATGCTCATGTGACTAGGAAAAGGAAAAAAGCCAACATACTCTATAAATGTACAATCCTCCTGCCCATGGATAATCTCCTCTCCAAAAAGGAGCAATGGAGAGATGGAAAACCTATTTGAGCAATGCCATCTCAATGCACACTCAGGAAAGTCCTCTTTTCACACCATTACCCTCCAACTAGTACAGCAAAGTTACTTCTATCAAATTATGTTCCAGTCCACAGAAATTTGGAAAATTTGGCTCTGTGTAAAAAGTGTCTCATAAACCTGATTTACCTAGCTGCATATTGCACGGAGCCAGATTATAGCCCAGCATTTATATTACCTACATAGTACTTGTACTAGCAGGGAACTCAGCTTATTTTGCTACCTTTGCTACAGCACTTGAGAACAGTAGCAAATCAATATTCTGCATCTACAAAGGTTTGGGTGTTCTAATTCTTGTATTTAATTTTTAAAATTAGATAGTGCCACATAAGCAAGAGCACTCTTGTCTTGATCACAGTTGTTATAAAAGTAATTTTGCACTTTTGGAATGATTTTTCCTAACTAAATATTGAACATTGGACATACTCCCAGCTATGACATTCAATCGAAAAGGGCACGGTAGTATTTGCATCTCCAAAAGTACTAGATTAGAAAAACTCATAAATATATGGTGTCTGGTTAAGTACTTCTTGAATGAAAATGAAAAAGAATAACTGATTTCATAGCTATAGTTATCTATTGCAAATAATGTCACTGTATATTTCACAAAAATACCGTAGAGATTTTATGGGTTTTTTCTCTGATTTTCTTTTTAGACATTCTCTACATTGTATGTCAGCTTAACAGAAATCTCTATAAACTGCAGCACATCTAGAACAGAAATTCTAGTGAGGGACAGACTGCTGTGAAGGTGTTACCTACATTTAGATCCCTATGAAAAGGCTTGGAGAAGGCATATTTTTACCATTACAGCTCCACCATTCCAACATTTACTAAGACCTTCCGTGGAGACTGAACTTACAAGCCCCACATTTCCTTGCAAAATGGGTCAGGAAGCCTTCCCTGCCCAGCTATAGTGATATAATAAATACAGAGGCAATCAGTAGAGGCTCCTAGGCCAAGATCAAACTTTAGGATGCAGACAATTGGCAAATACGTGCACTTGCAGCAAGTTTGCAAGCATCTGAAGGGGGGCTCTGTGTGTGTTTATTCCCTTACAGTACTCCCAGAAAAGTCAAGAAGCAATACCCAAGTGGGTTAGCAGCCATGAGCAGAGAGCAAATATAGCCAAATGTCCTCTCCCTGGGGCCACTTCTGAGCAGCTGCCCACATGCAACCATGTCTGTCCAATGCTGCTTGAAGCTCATGACACCATATAGTCAATATGTGCAGGGTGTGAGCAGTAGTCTATTCAAAGGTACAAAGGTGAAAAGTCTTTGTTACCTTATATTGCATCTCTCAGACACTTTGTTTCTGCACAACCAGTTATTTTACTACATATTTGTTTAGACTGTTTCAAGCTTAAGAAAACCAGAGCTTTCAAAATGTTGTTGATTATAGAAAGATAGAAAAGTTTTGGTTGAAAAAGGCCTTTGAGGTCATGAAGTATCTTTAATTGCACTTATTGGAAAGTATATTATTTCTAGATCTAACCCGTAACTTCTCAGTCTTTTGCTTGATCAGGAGTTCCAAATACATACAGAAAACCAAATAGAGAGAGAGAGAGAGATCTCTTTCATGGAAGTTACACTGCTGTAATTTATCAGATTGCTGCCCCCCTTCACACAGCAGTGCAATGGGAACCTCAATTACACTGCTGTAATTTATCAGATTGCTGCCCCCTTTCACACAGCAGTGCAATGGGAACCTCATCTTACTTTGTGGAAAAATAGAACATTTCTAATATGCCACTAGAACTGCCCACCTCAAACATAACAAGTCCCCTTTGAGAGAAAGCTCTACTTGAATTACCATATTTCTTGTTTTATGCTATTTATGTATAAATGCACAAAGCCATCTGATTGTATATGAGCAGATTTAGGCAGAAATGTATGAACAGAGGGCAAGATAAGGAGAATGAGCAAACACAATTTTGCCATGAGTAGGATTTTTTACACATTCTCACATAACACTTTCATACCATGTAGCTAAAAAAAATATGGGTTAAATGAAACTGTTAAGACCAGATATATATATGGCAGAAAATCTTGCTCTGAATACTTAAGAGTGGCTCAGCCTTAAACTAGAAAGTATAGCAAGATAAAATTCCACAGGAGACTAGTCTTGGTCCCATACTACTGAAGATTATCATTAATCAAATTTTTATAATGCAATAAGAAATATGCTCATTAAACATACAAAGGACATCAGTGTTGAAGAGATTTAAGCTTATTTGAAACACTGATGCTGTTCAAAAAATACCAGCAAGCTGGAGGAGTTATTTTAAAATTTAAAATACTAACCAATACAGATAACTTTTTATAAAAATTATCAAAGTGTGCAAATACAGGAAAGGAAAAGTGACCGAGTAATAGTTCTGCAGAAGAGATAGGAAACTGGTGATTATGGATTACATGATAACATAAGGCAAGAATGTTGTGCTTTTAAGAGAAAGCCAAACACTATCTAGATATGCACAAATAAGAGTATTGTTGGCAAGTTATACACAGTAATCATCTTGCTTATTGTGAAGCTGGTAAAATCTCAGCTGAGTATTGCACATTCCAGTTGGACAAAGTCCAGAAAAGATCAATGAAAAGGTGAGAGGTTTGCAAAATATTATCTGTATGGAAAAGGGGAAAGAACAGAGTTACTTTATCTAGACAAGAGAAGGCTGGAGAGAGGCATAATATAATAAGTACAGCTGAAAGGAATGAGAATAAACTGATTTCCTTGTCCTAATTACAGATAGTGTAAGTGAAGATTTTAAATTACATTGAAGATGGGGACGGTGATGGAGAAGGAGAAAAAACTTCGTAGTAGTAAGGGTGGTTACACATTGTAGAAATTGCCTAATGGAATCTCTAGATGGAGAGATTAAAAACATATTAGATAAACATAATACAAGAATGATCTTAACTTGTCTTGATCCTCTTTGGGGACAAAGAGTGTATTAGAAGACATCTCAACATTCTTTCAGTCCTTTGATTCCTTGCATTATTATTCTGTTACTTTATGAAATTTCAGGTGATTTGCAACTGGTAATTTCATGCACTGAGGTTACAAGTATGGCTACAATTTCCAGTGGATAAGCAGTCAATTTTTCGGCATTTGTTACATGCACGGATAGGAAAGTGGAGCCTGTTGAACTTTTGGCTGACTTAAAGGCCAGCTCTTTACACCTGCATTAGCTCATCTTGTCTTCTAAGAAAGAGCCATTCTGATTTATGCTGCTATATGCCATCATGATCAGTTTACTCTTTATAATTTCTCGTTACTTTACATCAGTTGCAGATCTCTTGAAGTTTTATTTCAGTTTGTCCTTGAAGTGTTACTTCTGTTGCCCTTCAGTTTCTCATACATGAGCTGCTTTATCATTTAGTATTTTCCATTCAGCATACATGGCTGACCCAAACCAATTAACAACTACAAAGTTTTGCATCCTAGCAGAGTAGAAAGGCATCATCATCTTATTAATCATGACTAAATACAGAAGGAGGAGTAAGTTTTCTGTCCCTATAAAGAAAGAAAGTATTGAAACATCAACATTTAGTCACAGAAAATAATTTTCTTCCTTCCAATTGTATGTGATCATTCTGCTTACTTCATAATTAAGTTAGTCTAAGAAAGCATATGTTTGTACCTATACAATAGAGAAGTATAAATGAGACAGTGACAGTATGAGTACAGTTATGATGACATTTCTCAGGTAAGAGTCCCATTCAAATGATCTTTCTGCTGTGTCACGATACGATTTACTGCATTGGACACATCATTACGTATTGGTAATACATCTGTTTTACCAGGTGTATTGTGTTTGGGGCTTGGAGGGAGGTATGAAAAGGACGTCATTGGAATTTTTGATGAATTAATTCCAGAGAAGAGCAGGAGTACTCAAATACGTGGTGCTAAACCTCTCTCTGTCCTGATTACACACCATATAACGTAGTCAATACACATAAGTTACTAACAGCTGAAGCAATTTGTGTGAAACGTTGTTCCCAGCACATGTTCAAAAACTGATTTTGAATTTGAGAAGCTGAAGCTGCATATCTAGATTTTCTTCTCAATACAAGATCAACAATTCATCCTATACTTATTATTGTTTCCAGTTCATCAGTTTTGTTTGCAGATTCTGACTCCTCTCCAGTGATTTGCACATGGCTGCAGAGAAAAATATGAGCACCTGTGATGCATGCAAGACAATGTGATGTTGATACTGAAGAATGGATGATTCCACTAGTAGACATTCAAGACATTAAGGGGAGGCTTGAACAAATACAGCATAAAGTTGTCTTCAAAAGTATGTAAAATAAACCAGTTCCACATTCGCTCTTATATGCAGTCACTTAGCAATGGTGCAAAATCTGGCGTAACCACATTTTTCAGAGTGACAGTAGGAGGCCTACAGTATGTCATGACTAATTCTCATAATCACAGCCTACCTGTGGCTGTCATACAAGTTAATGATAGATTGTTAGAAACCACTTCAGCCTCAGGCAAAGCCCTAGGAAGTTAACTACTAGGGCAATCTCTAATAAGCAGCAAAACCCAGTCTATTGGCTATTTTGAGGACAAAATTTACTTCTGCTAATCCAGAGAAACTTTACTAAGCCATCATCCAGTTTCAAAATCAGGCTCAGGTAGTAGCAGAGAGACCAGATCAGTGCATTTTCATCTAACACATAATTATAACAGATAGCTAGAACACAAGAAAAACATGTTACAATTCATATTTATCATGATTTTGAATTCATTTTGATAGCTAGAAATAACAGGTGACTGTGTCAGCAGATTTTGGAAAAGGTCATATGCAAATATCACTTCACCTCACTGCACTAGGATTTCTTACTGAGAACCAGCTCTGTACTAATGATATTTAACATCATTATTTCTTACTGAAGACAGTAACTGTGCCTCTAATCACTAGACAGAGTAGTCTGGTTTAAGTCATGATGGTGCTCTCCAACTTTAGAAGTCACTCACAATAGTAGAAATTCAGTTCACATATCAAACTAAAATATAGTTTGCCTAATCTATGAAATTCTTTACTGTTCCCACATATTTAATATTTACACTGTAAAAATGTCTTTGAACCACAATGAACACGAGTGGCCAACCGTGCAGATGTTGTAGAATAACCTGCAAATGCACGATACCATTAAGACGGGAAACTGCTCGCAATTTGTAGCCTAAAACACGATTCCCTAAATCATACCATGCTGACTCCAAAGTCAGTCATTAATATTGTTAAGCGCAGTTGAGACAGAGGTCAAACAACAGTGAATGTGCAAAAAGCCAGTGTTTCTCAGAGCTGTCAGCATTGGGCTGCTGTGCTGACAGCTCACTTTGAAAATTGGCCCAACTCTACAAAGCCAATTGTTTGTGAAGAATGTCTATATTTTTTCAACTACAACTATTTCTATAGCTGTACATTGCAGAATCAGTAACCTTAAGAAAAAAGTCCTGAGACCTACTGATAAATCAAGATGGCAAGAAGTTAGTCAGTAGAACTCCAGGGACAGCTTACATATGTGGAGACACTTATGTGCTGTTGACCAATAAGGTAGGGGGCCTTGCTGCATGGAGATGATTGGGTTTGGGTCTTCTGGGTTTGGTTTAGTTTTTAATGGGAGCCCCTTACCACTCTTATAAAAGCCTAAAAGCAGCTTAATGCTAACATAAACATATTTTGAAGGACCCAAGCTTATCTGGCATCAGGCCAGATTTACATGTATCATGCAAGTCACATGGTATACCTATTCTCTGCATAGAAGCAGGAAGAATATCTCCATAGATATATATAACTAAATTATCATTCTGCAGACTTGGGCTAATTTCCTAATTCAGCCACAGTTGATGGGTATGGAATTAGGAACAAGCATTCTGGTTGAAACTTCAATCTCATCACTGTTCATGAAAAAACTTTGGTGTAAAGTGAACTGCAGTTAATGACTATTTAGTGAGATGGAAACAAAATAATTTAATCTCACAAGAAAGTACTTTTAAAGAGCTCAAAAGCACTGCACCATAAATTACCTTCAATTCTTTGTACTACTGCTTTATTGGACAAATATTTTAAGAAATCAAGAGGACTATTTTGGATTCAAAATAGAACCGAGAGCAGAATTTGTTTATTAATATTCTTTTCAAATATTAATAGGTTCTAATATTATTAAATCAGATCATCCATATTTTTTAAGCTCAGGAAACATATACAAAACTGAATAATAACTGCAGTTCATAACTGGACAAAAAATTCAAGACATCCTAGTTGCATACTTCATAACAATGAAAATAATAATTCCTTTCCCTTTATTTGCTCACCTGTTTCCTCTTTGTTAAGGTTCCACACCAAGTGTGCAGTGTCTTATACCTTAAAGCTGTGGGGGGAAAAAAAAAAAATAAGCAAACCTAAGTTACATACATCTTTTTTTTTTTATTATTTTCTCCTTTCTGTTTGGTATATCTGTCAAGTGAAAATAAAAGGAAAAAATGTGAAGAACTTTCCTTTTTCAAGAGATATAACCATTTAGATGGAAAAGGTCTCTAAGATCATCGAGTCCAACTGTAAAACTAACACTGCCAAGTCCCCCACTAACCCATGTCCTTAAGTAACACATTTACATATCTTTTATCATATTTTACAGAAAGGCTTAGTGAAACAGATTTACTTTTGGTTGGGAGATTATCATAACCAACATTTGGACAGATTTTTTCATTAGCATCACTATGTAGTTATAAGGATTGTACCACTTAAAATAGGTAAAATATCTTTCAGCTGTACCTATGCAGTAAAACCAACGAGGAAAGGACCAGCACAGGATTCATGTAATTATTCTGCAGTTGCACACTTAAATTTGTGTTTACAAGGTATTTCAGTTGCAACACTGAAGACTGACAATGAAACAGCAACTGTTAAAAAAAAGGTGAGTCAGTTTCATATCAAACCTGCATATGATGCAGGGTACTTACACTGTATGCTAGTTTAAGCACTAATTTGGGACAAAGAAAGTAGAAAATCATGCACTGACAACACTGGCATCCATTAAATTGCTCAAAATTGGGTGGAATTTGTTTAGCCACCTGATTCTTCTCACACAGTGACAAGCTTAGCAGATCATTAAAAGTTACTTCATTTAAAGAGATAGCTAATGATAATTAATTTCAAGATATCTGCTAAAGCTTTTCAATTTTTCTCTGGGAGAAAATAAGTTCATGACAAAACCAACAGTGCTTTGAAAAACAAAGGAGACTGGGAGTCCACAAAATGGAATAACTCTCCCAATAAGTTGTCATCCATTTTGTATCTAAATGAATGTTTGAATACAGTATTTCATGATTACATAGTTGACTCCCTTCCAAGAAAATAAGAAAAGTACAGATGTAGCTATAATTTCAAGTATTCTGTTTAATATGCAAGAATAGCAGGAGGTTCTTAAACGTATCTTGGGAAGTTTCAAAACAGAATTAAGATATGGCTAAAAATGCAAAAGCTGCTATTTTCCACTGTGCAAGTTCACAGGAAACAAAAAATTAACTTCTGTCAAACTGACTTTCAAGAAATAACTCAATCCAATCCCTTCCACACTAAGGACAATTCACTACCTGAACTTCCTAGTATAGATTGTTGAATCTATTAATAATAAGTTTGGTAGTCATTTCTTTTTACTGTTTAACTGGCAAGTTAAGAACTATTTTGCAATAAGTACTTTTTTGGACAACTAATAACATAGTTTTTTTCCAAATTCCAAAACATCTAAGAGCAGGTAGCTATTTATATAAGCACATTTATTACTCAAAGTATTAAACATGACATGGCCATTAAAAAAATATAAATAAATCAATGACCAGACTGGAAACAGCAGTCTACATGCATTTACTTCTTGGGATGCGCCAGTGGTTGGTGACCAGCTAAACAATTCTATAAATCAACAAGTCCACCTGCACTTCCTGTGTAAACAAGGACTGAAATGAACATGAAATTCTCCTCCAAAGTTTGTTCAGATAGCAAATATAAGGAGAGAAATAGGATGAAAAAATCTATGACAGCCTACTTAGTGGCTAGAATGTGTTCTTACAGTGTACTTTACACATTCTTGGAGTGTTTTTTATAGGCACATACTTTCTAATACCTATATACGTGTATGTAAGAAAAAGATGCATTTTTGTGTCTGACTGACCCATTTTGAATCTATATAGAGAAGGGGTGAAAAATAAAAATCTCTAGTCCAGGAACTTGCTGTAAACCTATTTCTTCCTTAGCAGTGCTGTTCTTCAACATTCTGTCTCCTCTGCAATTCCCTGTGGTTTAATCCTTTTTTATTTCTTTCCTCTTCCAAAAATACCTTCCCATGTTATCAACAGTTGCCAAAGGCCAATTGTGCTGAAAATACAGGCTATTACTCCTAGAGGAAAAGCAAAAGGGGTTGTTTTATCTAACATTGCTAAATTAGCCACGTTTTTCCAAACTGTTTGACAGATTTAATTCTCAGTACATAACACTGTACTTCACTCACAAAGTCTATGACAGGGTAAAAATAGCAGCCAAGAGAAAGTTCAAGTCCCTGGGGTCATTTTTTGTTCATGTTACAGGGGAGTCTGGATGAATTTAGTAGCATGAAACATATAAGGTTCCAAGGAATTTACTCCACAAACTAGCTAAAAGCTAGTAATAACTTTTAATTGAAGAACAACTAGACAGAACTTTTTTGGTGGCATTTTAATAGTACTTTAGCATTTAACAAAAATTGACACCACATTCTGTGGTGCTTTTCTGTAACAATCTAATCAGAATAGCCAAAAAATGTATTTTCCTTTACAAGAGGCTTCTCTGCCCTTCAGAGCTTGTGCACTGAAGACTGAGACTGCTGCAGTTTACTTTTCATTTCAGAAATGAATACTGAACCACCTATCTATGCCTGCAGATATTTCTAATATTGAGGAGAAACATTCTGACTAAACAGAGTACAATGTTAACATTTGCTGGATAAGTTCACAATAAAGGAAAAGTATGATAAAGCCTCTCTGAGGTGCTCCTTTCAGAGGCAAAGAGGCATCTCCTAATGACAAATTATATACTCCAGTAATATTAGTTCTACTTCTATATCTGAAAATCTCTCTTGTAGAAGTTCTCATAACTACTTTGGAAAAGGAAGGCAGACACAAGTCTTTTATAATTCCTTTTATAACTCCCGGTTATAAAATCGTTTCTTCTCAGAGCCATACCTATTGTACACATCAATCTCTTCCTTGCAAATACCTCCTGCATCCAGTGACAAACTTCAGAGTGGATACACTGAAATAACAGTAATCCCCACTTGTGACCATATCTACCAGATCTGCCACATACAATCATAAAAAATAAAAAGTATATTCCTTGTCCTAGAACTCCTTGAGTTCCAAATCCTTAATCCTTAGCACAACAGCATCCATTCCTTCCATAGCTATCAGAATGACTACACTAAACAATCAATAGGGCTTCACAGATCGAACTGAAGCTACTGTTAAGCTTTTCAGATGTCAGTGTTGGAAAAACAGGGCACCTTAAAAAAACAAACAAAAAACCAAACCTCTGATTCTTAGCACAACAAATAAAGTGGGTAGCATTGCTGTTATCTCCTGCAGCCATTACAGAAAAGAGTGCTTTACAGAAATAACACAGTCCCTTTGGTACCAATCCAATATTTAAGGTGGATCCAAAGTCCCACACAAGTCAGCTGCTGTGTTATGCAAAGCAACAGCATAACTGGTTTCAAAGAGCTTAGTGTGAGGGTCGGATTCAACATGAAATAAATTTATATATCCTTTCCCATTACATCATAATATCATCTACAAAGACAGACCCAGAGCCATTGGTTGGGAACAGTGACATTTATCAAGAGGACCTTCACTGAACAAAAACTTAATGGTTTTCAACAGATGTTCTATTATTAGAACCTCCTTATGAGACCGTCAAATACTGCAACGATCCAGCACAAAGAGTAATTATCCATCAAGTAATATACCTGAATTTGACAGTTTTAAGTGTTACCCTTTAGTTCTTAAGAAACTTTTCTGAGCTCTGAACAAAAGCAACTTCACATACAAATATGAAATGCATCTCCTGTTTGCTTCTTGAAGATTTCTGTACAGGCTTCAGCAAACCTTTTCTTAGACAGATTGCTAGTAAAAGCTCAGAGTCCATAAAATGGTGTGGCTGAAATATGAGTTAAGGTGGTTAAAGAAAATTATTAAAGAAATACTTTCATTTCAGGACAAGATGTCAGTCTGGGAACAATTAAATGCTATTCAAAACTTCCATGCACAGGGTAGCTGTTGAACACTCCCTGCTACTTTATTATACATTACTTCAATGATCCCATTGATTAGGTAACTTTCTCAAACACATAAGAATGACCATTTTCAACTGTACTTTTCTGCACTTGATCATTCTCTGTGCTCTGATGCATTTTTATTTTTTTTTAACTGAAGAGGGAGGTTTTCTAAATTCTGGGAAAGTATTTAGCCTATATGACTCTTTAACAATGGTCAGTGATTAGCAAGGTTTTATACATATTTAATGATGCAGCTACCAACAATGGGAAGTTGTTCACCACATACAGTGAATGTTGAAGTAATTACCTGCCTTTAATAATATCTTTCTGGTGAATACAGAGATACATGCAGTGGATGGGCATGACAAAACTCAAGAATCAGATTTTTTTGTGATTATGGAAAGTGCTACACTGAGACAACTCAGCAAATGACAGAATAATTTTAGATTGGAGAAGACATCTGGAGACATCACACTCAATCTTCTGCTTAAAAGAAGGCCAACTTCAATGTCATACTGGGTCGCTCAGAACATTGTCTACTCACGTTTAATAAAAAATCCAAATATGAAGATTTCACAATCTCTCTGGTTACTGCTCCAACACTTAACCAGACTCATGGTGGAAGTTTTGCTTGGTTTTTAGCTGGGTTTTTTTTTTAGCCTTTTATCCAGTTAGTTTCCCCTGCTGCAACTTGTGATTGTTGCCTTGCCCAGACTTAACATCATGCATTGCTGAGAAGAGTCTGGGTTCACCTTCTCTGCAACCTAGATAGTTGTAGATGGCAGTAAGATCTCCCCTTAGTCTTCTGCCCTGGATGAGCAAGTTGAACTCGCTTAGTATTTCTTCATATCTTCTAGTCTTCTGAGAGATCCTCCATGGAACTTGAACCAGTTTGTCAGTATTTGACTTGTAGTGGAGGGGGCTGGGAAGAGCTAGACAGAGTTCTCTGGATACTCTTTTGCAAGTGGCCAAGAGGGAAACAATTACTTTTGTCAACCCAGACCACCATGCAAGTTACCCTTCATCTTGCAAAACGCTGTGGATTCATGTCCACCATGATTCTCAGGTCCTTTTCTCCAATGCTGCTTGTCAGCCAGCTGATCTACAGCCTGTGTTGCTGTAGGGGGTTATCCCAACCTACATGCAAGAATGCATTTACCTTTGCTGAATTTCACAAGGTTCCTGTTCACTTGTTTCTGTCATCCCACTATAAAGAAGCAGGCATGCTGGTCAGCTACAATTTGCCCTTGGTAACTCCACGTTAGCTATTCCTGGTCAGCATGTATCTGGAAGTGGCTTCTCTAAGAACTTCCTTCATACCATTTCATGGCATAGAAGTGAGGCCTGGAGCAATTGGCCTGGAGTCATTCTTGTCGTTCCAGAAGAGGGGTGGAACATTTACTCTTTTCCATTCATAATGCCTTCTGTTTTGATTTGGAATGTTTTTTATCTCCCAGCTCTGAAGAATTTGAAGAAGAGTTTCTTCCTCCTCACAGTGCACTCTTCCATTTTTAAATTCTTGCCTCTTTTCCACCTCACCCTTGTATTTTCTTTTTTCCCTTGGTATTCCCTTTTGCCTGTCACCTATTAATGTCTTTACATCTGCAAAGATAATTTTGCCCTCCCACTAGCTAATTGCCTTCTACAGTCCATATTACCAGGAACAAAGACGTAGAGTACTATTTTCTGCATGGTATAAGCTCAAATTCAGCAAATATGTGGGATCTTCAGACTGGACAGCCTCTCACTGCACTGGAAACCTCCTGAGAGTCATGGTAATCTGTCCGAACTGAGTGCTCTCTATGCCTGATGAAAGCCTAACACACACACAAAATATAATCCACACCCTAAAATAAAAATGATAAAGCAGCACAATGTCCATTAATGCTATTTCTGTGCTCAACTTATTCAGAAAAATAACATCAAATAGATCCATTGATAATTTTGTTATGATGAAGTAGTAAAACACTGGGCATATTATGTATTTAAATCAAGTACAAAAGTATAGCACTCTGCTGGCTTCTTTCTATGGCAGCTCCTAGAAAAGAATGAAACATTATCATTTTCACCAGAAAGTGAGTACTTTGGGGAAAGCAGAATTACAAGTGTCATGTCCTGATAAATGGCTTCTCTCCAGCTGAATATTTTCCTTTTAATGTTTTAAGACTTGCATAGAAGCTTCTCTCACTCATTATATGACCTCGGAGAAAGCTCTGTTTTCACAGTCAGCTTTCATACATGAATCACAACTGTCTTCCTTACTATAAATGCTGCCACCTATTCAAGGAATCTCACTCTTTTTTTCAGTCTTAAAAAATGTTATGCTTTTATAAAGACTAGATTTTTGTTTTAATAAAAAAGATTCATGTTGCAATCATGTCCTGTGTGAAGAAGTAATATTTGAAACACATAATTCAAATATATTGAAGGTTGTCTCCTGTAGCTCCTATTAAAATAGCTGACTGAATTTCTGTCCCTGACATCCAATAACCCTTTATTCAGCAGCTAAACACATTTATTATGTGCCATTGCAAGAAAATCTGTAATTAAAACTTCATTTTTTCTACTGGTTTCAAAATGAGCAAAAAAGGAAAGACCTTCCTTGGTGCATCATTTCTAAGGAAAGAAAAATTCAAATAAACTTCTTACTATGCAATCTTTAATTGTACTAATTAGACACTCACCTGGTACAATCTATGAAAAAGCAATTCAGAAAAGAACACAAGCCTATTGCCAAAACTGTTATGAGGTGTCGCGATCCGCAACCTGTTATATCTCCTTTTTGGAGTGTATTTAGCTTGTCAGGATCTGCTGAGAGGTCCACACGCGGCGCTCGCTTCTCACAGAAGAGCAGTGGCTTCGGCACTGACTTTTCGAGTAACCTGCTCAGTACTTACTAATCTTTCCAATAACAGCAGCCAATCCCCAATTAGAATTTACGAATGCACGGTTTATTGTGGGGAAAGCAAAGCAATTTGGGGCAGGAGGTTCAAAAGGGGTAATTAAAGCACATATGAGCTGTGAAATATCTTTTAAGCACTAAATAACAAGAACTTATGTCTTAATACTTATATATGGGTACACCTTGTTTACACACCTTATTTACTTATTTATGAGGGAAGGAGGGGGAGGGATATGCCCGATGCTTGTCCCGTATAGGGTCACGGTTTGACTGCAAGGAAGACAGGATTGTGCCTTCCCCTGCAACCAGGTTAGGACCAGGGGTGGCAGGAATTAGTCTCACCACGTGTATGGCAGGAAAAGCTGCGGCGATGGGACAGGATGAGCTGGGGCTTGGGTGTCGGCGGCAGCAGCGATGGCAGCAGGAGCGGTGGCTCTGCAGAAACACGCCAAGAAGCGAGCAGCAAAAGCGCCGAGCAGCAAGGAGCGGCACCTTCAGAGTCTGCGGACCAGCGCGCCGAAAAGAGGAGCACCAAAGAGGGAAAAGCGCACCGCGCAGTCTCTTTATAGGTTTCCTTCACTCCCGATTGGCCGGTTTTATATTTACGGGCTTTTCAGCCAATCAGACGGGACCTTGTCCCGCCCTTGCAGCTGTTTTTCCAGCCACGGCTCCTCTCCCGCAGCAGCTGCCCCCTCGGGGCATCAGGGAAGGCAGCCAGGAGAGGGTTCAGTGCCACGTGGAGCAGCCATCTTTAAGTCAGTTATGACTGCTGACCTAAAGGGCATTTCATGTTCATGTGAGGAAATACCTGGTCCTTCACATGAGGAAAGACTCTTGAAGGAATATTGGGCACACAGGGAAAAGACAAGGTTCATTAATTGAAAGAGAGGATTAGGCTTTCTTGGACAGTAGAGATATAGAGGGGATTTAATTATTTAAAAGGTTATAAAAAGAACTCAATCCCTATTACGTCCAATTTGCCTCCCTTTAAATTTGCCAGAAGGTATGACAAGGGAAAGATATTGAAACTTATAGAAAGAAAGGTTCTAACCCATGAGGAAGAGACTGTTCTTCATGTTCAGAAGAGAAGGACCAAGAATAAGAGGAAAGAAAGTGTATTCATCTAGGGAAAAGTCTCCTTCCAGAATTCTTCAAAAAGTAGAAATCTTGCCATTGTGTTATCAATGGACATTATAAACAATATGAGGCACAAAGCAAAATTCAAACGAATAGGAATCAGAAACTGCATAAATATATTTCACATATGCACATATCCCAAACACCTGCTTGTTTTTAGTAAAAATAATCTGTTGTAACTTAACTGTGTATACAGCATTCTATCCTCTGACAGCTTCTCTGAATTTCTTACATGAAACCTAGTCAAGACTTTTATAAACCTGTTCCTTATTCCTGTTTCTAATATAGATGCTACTCCATTTCTTTAAACAATCACGGAAGGCAGAATTTACTGTGCTGCCTTTGTGGACTTTTAACTATTTTATTTTTTCCTCATCTTTTTCCAATTTTAGTTTTGCCATGTTTGACTTCACTGCAACAGCTCCATCTGTTTCCACATCCCATGTGCTTGCACAGGGTCGTCTACAATATTCTGTCTCACTTCATGCAGTCCTGAGCCCAAGTAACATGTGGGGCTCCTGACACTTTCAAATTCCCTCTCTAAATTTACTGCTCCTTTAGAGATCAGGATTCCTAGCCCTGCACTCCTCCATATCTCCTACCCTCAGATAATACTTCTTCTCTTTTTATTCTACTATACAGTTATCACTAACTTAAGAGTCCACGTCTCATGAGAAACAATGAGATTAATCACCCTACGCATCTGATAAAAGTCACTTTGGAAAATAAGACTTGAGCTCTCTGAAAATGTTTTAAGTGTGCAGGCTAATCACACTACTGCAAGCAGTGCAACATTTCTCTTTCATAATTAGTAAGAGCTGTGAAGCATGGTACTGAATAATACAGACTTCCTGAACATCATCTGTACCTGTAAAAAGAAAAAAATCTAGCTGCTTTTCCAACTAATTTATGGCCCTTGCTTCAATCACCTTTTTAAAAAAACGAAATTAGTGGATCTTTTCAAGCTAAGTGTTATTGCACACAAAAGGAGAAACTTATAAACACCCAAATGTGGCACTGAAGAGCCAGTATTTCTAATACTCACAGAGGCACATAAAACCAAATCTAAAATCCCAAGAGATTTTATCAACTAATACATCAAATGTATTTTCAGCAAGTCCTTGTATATGTTCTCATACATGAATATGCGCCAATATGCACTTATAAAAATCCTTTCTTAGTGAGAAAGGAATGTCTAAAATTTTCCTTCAGTTTTTCTCTGCCAGCTGGCTGGGTGAGCTGAGGACAGCAGGGAACATACAAGGATTTTAATATTTTAGAGACCTGTCATTTTGAGGATAAACTTTTCATTGCAGTATTCTGTGAACCAAAAATGAGATTGGCCCTTACGCACCCAGCAGTCACAGCAACAACACTGCAACAGAACAGCCTGATCCCCAGGCTGTCCCTTAGCTCCACAGTCACAGTGTGGCCCCAGTAAAACCTGATTCTTAGAAGGGACTTGAGAAATCTTCCCCGTAATATTTGTTGGCACACACAGCCAAGGGTAATTCTGGATTCAAGTGGGAGAAGTACACCTAGAGTACTGTGTCCAGCTCTGGAGCCCCCAACACAAGAAGGATGTGGGTCTATTGGAGCACATCCAGAGAAGGGCCATGAAAATTATCAGAGGGCTGGAGCACCTCTCTTATGAAGACAGGCTGAGGGAATTAGGGTTGTTCAGCCTGAAGCAGAGAAGACTCCAGAGGGACCTTACGCCGACCTTCCAATACCTGAAAGGGACCCGTAAGAAGGCTGGGGAAGAACTGTTCACACAGGCATGTAACAATAGGGCAAGGGGTAATGGTTTTAAGCTAGAGAAGGGTAGTTTTAGGTTGGATATTAGGAAAAAAAATTCTTAATATGAGTGTCGTCAATCACTGGAACAGGTTGCCTAGAGAGGTAGTTGGAGGCCCCATCACTGGAGACAATCAAGATTAGGCTTGATGGGGCTCTGAGCAATCTGTTCTAGTTGGAGATGTCCCCGCTTATTGTAGGGAAGTTGGTTATTGTAGAAGACCTTTTGAGGTCCCTTCCAACTCGAGACATTCTATAATTCTAAGTTTATAAGAAATCAGATCTTAAATTTACTACTATTCCTTTTAGAGTATAATCAGAGAGATAAGGCAACCCATAGGACTACCATGAACAGAAGGTTTTATCCAGATCATTAAGAGCAGACAGACTACAAAGTGAAATCATAGAACAGACCCTAGAGCAACTTCAGACCACTCAAGTATGTAAAACAATGCAACTCACACCCTTGTGCTCTGAAGTCCCAAGTGAAAAAGCACTGCTGAAATACACCAACATGAAAACGTAGATAAACCTATTTTAGGACCATTTTGGATTCTGGCACATTGCTGCACAGATACACAGGGACTTGGCTGCTTCATCTCAGGTGCTTCTGCATGCCCATCACTTGTGCAGTGCAGGTACACTGAGAAAACACCGGTATGTAGGACACTGAAAGAATCAGAAGTAAACCTCTTAAATGAAGCCGAAGAGAAAGCTGGCACGCGACTTCCAGAGGGCTCAACTGACTCCTAGGTGACTCCTAGGTGCAGATATCAGGGCTAACAGGATCCTAGCTGGTTAGTCCAAGACTATTTCTTAGAAACTATTTCTTCTTCACCTTTGGCAATGAAGCTGGTGGCAGAAGAAAAAGACAGACTGTGACTGGAAGTCAGAAGGTCTATGGTCTGGATGAGATCAGTTGTCAAACAAGGTCAATCACAATTCAACTGTGGAACCGATTTTAATGTATGCTGAAGGTGGTTTTCAAATAGATTTTAAATAGTGAATCATTCAGAGAAAAAAATCATATCCACTGGTAAAACAAGCCATTTGTAAATTTCATTAAAGATTTACTTATGCTTCCTTGTGCAAAGCACATTTACCAGTTCAGATTTAAAAGTCTTTTACTTTTAGGTACATGGCACAATGGAGTCTCAATTGACTGTATGCACAGAAGGACAGCACTACAGCTTCTAACCTTCCAGCAGAAACGTGGAGGAAAATCCTAACCTCAGATTATGCAATGCATGAAAGAACAGCCTGTCTGAGAAAGATGGCCACACTGGAATATTCAAAATAGCTTCATTCAAGAAATAGTAGGCTTACAGCCATGAGGCACTCTGGCCTGCTTAGTTAAGGTCTGCTTCTGATATTTGAGATTGTTCTGTTTTGAAGCAGCTCAGTGTCCTTAGATAAAATGGAATTTTGTTTTGAAGGGTTTTGTTTCAGAGCTTGCTCCTGGAAATCCATTTAAAGCAGTTATTAGGACATGCTATTGAAATGGAGGCATCTTAGGAGCTGGCCTTTTCTAGGGTTTCAGAGTCTAAGAGCAGGCTACCAGGAACCTGGTAAGAGCATCTCCAAGACATCAGACATCTAAGAAATCAGGTTTCCCACATTTTAGGTGCATGATGTAACCACAGAACTACGGTGTACTAAAGTATACCTTCCTGCCAAGGAAGGCAAAACCTAAGTGCAGTGATTGAAGACAGTACAGGTCAGGCCCATATTTTCTCAGTCAATAACTAATATGTGAGTCACTCCAGGACTGGAGTTTCTCTCTCAAGATCTGAGCTTAAAAAAAAAAGAGTAAAATTCTTTACATTGTGTGTATATATGTATATGCATACATATATGTAGATGAAGAATCTCTGAAAAAATAAATGTAAGTAAGAAAACATTTACCTATTTATTGTATATCTGTTTATTTTCCCAGTTATTCATTCTTCAGCCCACACTGCACAGGTAGTTCTGGAAGTCCTGGAATCGATGCTGTCACGCATCAAGAAAAACATCACATTCCTGGGCCTCTACACCTCTGAAAATGTACACTGAGTTGAACAAACACCTCTCAATCACTTATCAAGTATTTTTTTTTTAAATCTGTGTTTGTAAAATTAAAAGACCATAATTAAGCAAGCTAAAAAAAAAGAATGGAGGGTTTAAAAAAAAAAGAAAGAGGGAGTCTCTTGGTACTGCTGGACAACTGCTAATAAGACAAATTATTAGCTACAGTCAGGAAATTCACTGCTTATTCCCTTTACACAGACACTTGTTACTTACAGGAAATTAAAGAAAACCTTGCATACTGCAGTTTGTTCAACAAACCTGCAACAATCTAACATCAGACACACTGCTCCTATCTATGGTGGTAAAATAAATCTCTCACAAGTCAAGAGCAGGATGGTGACAGAGAACTGACATTCCCTGTTTCTGTAAAAGGATTTTGAGAGATTAAATACATTTGCAGGTTTTTTAATTGGGTGGGATCTAGAGATTGGAGTTTTCATATGACTGTGTCTAGGCAGAGATAACACTGACACCCATTGTTCAGGAAATGGATAAGAGTGCAGATAAATAATTTCCTTAAAATATGCCTTTAAAAATCTTTCCAAAAGCATAGGATTCCTATAAAGCCTCTATTGCTTTGTTCTTTTTAATCTCCTTTCTGCTTATTACGTTAATTTGCAGGGTCTAGTCTTTGCTATCTTCTCTCAATTGAGAGTAGAGGATTACTTAACTCCTGTTTTTAGCTTTAGCAGTTTTGCAATATAATCAAAGCAGGAATGTTTTGTTTCTTCAGTCTGTGTTGCAGTAAGTGTCCCTCAGGATAAGAATTCAGACTTCCAAACCTCCTGAATCCAGGGAGATCAAGAGAGAGAATGAAACGGGGAGAGTGTAAGAAAAAAGTAAATTTTTTTTCCTAATTTGTTCAAAATTAAGTACCAAAAAAGTGTCAGACTTGATAAACCTTTTACTTTGCAACTGCTGCATTAACTGACAGTTATCTTCTGAGACTGTTTTGAGATTTCTGCAGTATTTTACAATGCATGGTCAGGAAATTACAAAAAACCCTCTATTTCAGTTTGCATGTAGCATATAACATTAGTAACAACATAGTAGGAGTTCTTTTTTGAATAAAAAGGATAACATATCCTTCCCATTAACTGACATCAAATTTAATTTAATTTAAGACATCAAATTTAATTCTTTTCAATCTATTCAAAACCAGAAATTCCAAAGTAATTTTATTTTTGCAGTTATAAAGCTATATTAAAGACAAAATTCCAGCCCAGAAAAATAAAATCCTACAGAGAATTTAATTTCCTACAGAAAAGATTTTTGTACAGTACATTTCCACTTGTTTCCCTTTCCTTGTGCTCTGCAGTATCACATTCATGCTCAGTAGATAATTAAGCCTCAACTACATGCCCATCTGTGATACCAAGAATCAGCTAGAATAATTCATGGATAAAAATGTCTAGGTATTATGCTTTTAAGTCTCACCAGGATTTCAAAGCATTCACAGATTTCTTCTGTAGCCATCTTAACCCCATAATAACAGTATTAAAAACTCTAAGCCCCAAAGTCCAGGTTCTTTTTTTTTTTTTTTTTTTTTCAGTAGGTTAATCTTTGCTGTATAATTAGAAGGGTTTTTTTGTGGTTTTTTTTTTGTTTTTTTTTTCCTTATTTTAAGTTTGGCAATGAGGTAGAACTATTAAAAATTACTCTTTTCCTTTCATTTGAATGGTCCTCTTTTTGGTAGCAAGAACAACAGGAGTACAGGAACCTTTTAAGCCAAGGTCTGTGTTTGCAGATCTAGAGAGGAGAGAACTTAAACTGTGTGTAATGTATGGAAGAAAGCAAGCAGGCATCTCAGCTACTCCTCCTCAACTAAATATAGCCAATAACCCAACACCCTCCCATCTGACCTGCAAGTTCTCTTATCCTACCCAGTCAGAGCAGTTATTTGTGTAACTCAAGTCTCAGAGATCCATGCTGTAATACTAAAAATTCAGAGCTCAAGCTCATCTTTTGTGGAATATTTGAAAGAGAGAGCAGTATTTAAGCAGTGAAAAAGGTAAGAAGAAGTGTATGATGTTCCAACTGCAGTAGACTAAAGTCATATACAAAAGTCTACATTTGCAGCTGTAAAGTCAGGAGTAAACAAATGGGAAGTGTCCATATGAAACCTTTCCCCACTTCATGCACATCCCTTATGATCCGTTCTGTAATTTAATGATCATACATTATTTTCCTGTCATAGGGATACATAGAAAAATCCTGTTCAGTCCCCAGTCAAAAATCTGCTATTTTGTAATTTTCAGGTACTTTATTTCATAACCTAGATAATGCTTGTTTGTCACATTGCTTACTTAAAATCACATTTATATTGGCAGGCTGTTGCTACATTAGTGATAGCAGTTTAGCACACCTACATAAAGAAAGCAGACTTACAACTAGTACTTCTTGGAGCAGCAATATGTGAGTCAATGTGTTTGATTTTAAATGCATGAAATATTGACATGCTTTACTCTTCCAGCACCTGCTGCTGACTGAGATACGTACAGCAGGGCCATAGGAGTTATCCTCTCAACAGTAAGTAATGTATGCTGACAACTCAGGAGTCACCAGCCAAAGAAGGGAGAGTGGTGAACAAGGGGACTAAGAAGGACAATTCCTTCAGCCAGCAAAATAAGCAGAGCAAGAAAAAGAAAGTCAAAACTGCTTTTTTTGAACCCCATCTCCAAAAGCTCTGGGCAAGTACTGCAACCCCCTTCTTTGAGTTCAGAGTTACACTCACAGAATTCGTAGACTCACAGATGAGAGCAGGGAAAGGGCTTGTCCATTCTCAACAGTAGAAACCACAGAACTTGCCTGAACAAATTCCTGCCTGAATCCCTTGTGGTATACTTTGTCAAAAGGAGTTTAGGAACTTATGCCATTACTGTTTTTCATTGCTGACATTAGTTGTACTCTTTTAACTTATATATAGCAGCTGTTGATCCATTAAAGGAACAGGTGACTAAAAACTGAAAGAATAAAAAGGTCGAGTATTGAAAATATACAAATAAGTGAAATAGTTTTTACAGACACAGCATCTATTTTCAGATATTCTTCCCCCTTTCGGGGTAGATCCCTTATTTCAATTCCTGGTCTGCCAACAAAGACATTTATTCTTTAAAAATTATATATATTTACTGTGAATTATAAGTAATGTATTCTTCACAAGGTTTTGAAAGTAACATTTGCTTTTCATTCCCATGGCTCCTACTTGATTTTACTGGCAGAAAGTCAAGACTCACAAAGCAACCTCCTGTCTAATCAAAATTAATATATAGTAATAATTGGAAGGGCACTGAAACAAAACACTGAACGGTGCCAATAAGAAGCAAATATCACACTGAATACAATGTGTATATTTTAGAAAGGGCTGGGGAAAGTAGCTTTATTGTCTGTGTTGCAGAAACAGCCTTATTTTCTGAACAGGAGAAAAGGCTGCAATGCCCATCCTTCCCTCCCAGACTGCTGACTCACACAAGAGGGTGTCAAGTGAGGCAGGCAGCAAACACATACGGGGAGCCTGGGGCACTGAGAAAATGCAAAACTCTGTGCACACATGCAATGGAGCACTCTAAGGAATAAAAGTATAATCATTTTCTACCGCTTTAAGGACTGCTTTGAACTATTTTTTGTGTGTACAAAGTCTGCCAGAATGACCACTCTGGGTACTTGCCTCTCTGGAGAGGGAGGGCAAGACCAACTGAGGAGGTGGTCCATGTCTCAGAGCGGGCTGTCTGGTGATGTGAAAGGTGTAACCAAAGCCAATAATACCATCAAGGTATATCAGCCTTGATTTGAAGGAACATCTACCTACAGCTAAATAAAGGATTAGCAACCTCCACTTAAAAAGGGAAAGATTCTTGCTGCACTTATCAGGAGGTGCCTCTAAGTTTCCAGCAGGCTGTATTACAAAAGATTACAGTGTTTTGCATAAACCAAACTTCCTAAGAAAGCTTATGAAAGTATCCTGATCTTTCTTCCTTTTCAAGATTGTGTTTTCTGTTCAGATGCTGAAAGTGTTACACAGTATTCTTAAGTCAGAGACCTAATGAAGCAGTAACTGCTGCACAGATGGGACCAAGGCATCCCTCCTTGAAAAACGCAAACAAACAAACAAAAAAGAGACATTATAAATAAACACAGCACTCTCTACAAAGGTGCCACACTTGCTTGTCTGTTTCTGTGCAAGTTAAACAAGCTATTTAGAAGTTTGGGATGGAGACCCCACAGATAATTCAGAAGTTGGCCAATAAAATAACCCAGTCAGTTCTATGAAGTAATACACTACAGCAAACTTCACAAAGTGACCAATGAGAGATTTGCACTGAGCACAAGACTGCAACACACAGCTGTACCTTAGGGAGCTAGACAGATGAAGGAATGGAATTTGATGATAAAGAAATAAATATTGCAATGTACATCAAGTACAGTTGTCCCTTTTCTTACATGTATTTCATTACTAATGTCACAGTTTTCTTAGAGGTCTCTCCAGTAAAGGATTTCACTTCTACTTAGACCTTGCAGCATCTGCTAGGAGAAGATTAAGTCAGCCCTTATTAAGCGACATCATCCACCTGTACTGGAAAGAGCAATGAATCTAACAACATGAGACATCAATACAGCAATTCAAGGGAGAGCTGTATTAGCTTTTACCATCAACATAACACCAAGGCTTTTAGTGTGTCTTTAAGGAAACAAAGCTTATGCAATCATGTGACATATGTACATACATGCACTTTCTTCCCTCCCTTCATCGCTGATTTCTAAATGCTGACCCAAATTTTTAATAAAACAGTAATTGTCTCAAAGATACTGAATTTCTTCACACTTTGGAAAATAAGCAGGCAAATAAATGAGATGTACTATTACTGCCCTTGCCCAAGGAAACACTGAAGAATGAGCTCAGCTTGCTTGCCACTAAAGAATTTGAACAAGAAAGATGACAAGTCACCTAGCTGTGTGAAAGCTACAACTTCACTGTCTTTTAGACTACAGAGACTCCAACCACAAACCAGAAAAGAAATCCTTAAGAAGTTTGACTTTGCTAGTTCAATTTCTCAGAGAATGGTTTATTTCCAGGTAGCATAACCCTTTAAGGACCAAGATCCTCCTAACTGTGAAGGAACTTGTCAACACGCCCACTGCATTTCCACCCACCTATCCACCAAAATCCCTCAGCTCTCAGACAGGCTTCTGAATTCTCACAGAATGTTAGGGGTTGGAAGGGACATTGAAAGATCATCTAGTTCAACCACCTGCCAGAGCAGGATCCCCTAGATTAGGTTACACAGGAACATGTCCAGGCAGGTCTTGAATGTCTCCAGAGAAGGACACTCCACAACCTCTCTGGGCAGCCTGTTCCAGTGCTCTGTTACCCTCACAATGAAAAATGTTATCCTCATGTTTATGCAAAAACTCCTATGCTCCAGCTTGCACCCACTGCCCCTTGTCCTATCACTGGGGAAGAAGAGCACCAAGAAGAGCAATGCCTACATACTGATCACCTTAAAACAAAACAAAAAAACCCTCAACCAACAACAGCAACAAAAAACCCAGAAACCCAAACTGTCCCCATTTGAAAACAGTAGCCACATGATACTGCCAAATAGCACAAAACACGTAAAACATCCTTTTATCTGAGTGAAAGCAGGAATATGTCCATAGCAGCCAGTGAAGACAAGGAAGTAAGCTGGTCCCTCAATCTTATCCACAGCAAAATCAACAACTTGCTTCAGTTATAACAAACCTTCTTTAATTAAAGTTGCTACATTTGTTTCCAAGGAGATTTCACTGTACGGATGGTACAAAGACTGAAAAAAATATCCTGAAGTCATGTGAGATAAAAATGTTTAAAATCCAAAATGAAAAAGGTTTTGCTTGTTTTTACTTTTATGTATATTCCTATACCAATTAAGTGCAATTTCTCAAACATTGCAGAATTGTTTTTATTGTTTTCTTCTCCCAACCAAGATATTTGGGTCCCTTTATTATTATTTTTTTTTAAATATATTATGGAATCTGGTTGCAACTTAAGCTAGGGAAGGGCTAGTTTAATAATATGATTGTACCAATTAGTTTGTAGCCTTTAGCTAATTGTTTTCAGTTTCCCATTAATTCAGGCTCTGATTATCTAACTAATGTTCAACTACAACAGAAATTATTATTATTATTATTAGCTATGATGTGTTCAAATACTAAATGAAAAGCTTGAGTCAGGCTGCATCTATTTGCAAACCTGACAAATAAAAATTGCATTTTTATTCTCCATTCCACTTTCTCTCTCAGAATATTCAAGTCAACTTGGTAATGGCAAAACTTTCCTGGATATGGTGGTTAATAAGATCGTGGCTGGTATTTAGAGTACGTGATGACACGATGAGTTGAGTGTCAGAAAAAGCATGCAAAGTGACTGAAAGACACAACCACTGTCTCCTTGCTTTTGCATTGGTTTTGGATGGGTTAATCAAGGTCAAAGATCCAACATGGCAGAGAAGGACCAGACATTACAGGCAAGGCCCCATTTAACAGGCATCTCTGAAGATCATTCAGTTATATTATTATGTGTCAAGTGGGAAAAAATAATCTGTATCCAATAGCTGTACCTCCTCTTTAAATGCTCATAGTTTAGTAATAAGTTAATGAGAGGTGGTAGAGGATGTAGGGCAAGGAGCACTTACAGCAGCAACAAATAGGTTTAGGCACTGCAACTGCAAGACAAAACATACTCAGTTCTCAATTACCATTCTAATTAAAACAATATAAGTGAATGCAACTGGACATGATGCACTAATTAAATCAGTTGCACGCTATGTTGACCTCAAGCACATACACTGGCATTGTTCATGAGTAATTGGGAATTAATAATATATTGAAGGACTAATAAGACTTTTAAGATGAGCCTCATTACACTTAATGAGAGCACTGTGTAGGGGACAGCAGGATTGCCATGAAAATACATATGGTTCTATCTGCATGTCACACAGTCAGTGCTAACATAGTTGCCTTTCCTTTTTTGGCATAACTCGCTGTGAAAGCCAGGGCACCCCCCTCCTTAGGGCCCCTATCAGCTCCCAAGTTTGTAGACTCCTAAAACAAGTCAAATACTTAACTGCCTCAAAAGGATTACTGAATCATTGTAGAACCACAGAATCACTAAGATTGGAAAAGACCCTCCTAAGATCATCAAGTCCAACTCTAGTTGGTCAGGAGGTCAGCAAACACAACTGAGGTGCACCTGGCTTTGATATAAGTTATTCTTGGCTGCCTCAGCTATGACATGCTACACATTCACAGAGAAGACCCAGACAGGCTCTGCTGGTGAGCTGTGTGCACATTGAAGCAGGACATTGGGACTGTATTTCTGGAGTATCATATACCAGATAGTCTTTATAAGGTCATAACAGAAACAAGAAACTCCAGTCAGTTTTCAAATTATGGTCACTGCTCCTGTATTTCAAATCATTTCAATAATCATTTGAGAGTTGTACCTATGCTGTCAAATAATCTGACTGCCAATATCCATTTTGGCTAAATAAATAGTTTTTCTACAGGAAAGTATTGATTCTGGAAATATGCACACCCTCAACCAAACATGCCTTCAATCAAGAAACATTTTAAAGCGAAAAAATACAGCCCTCTATTACAGCATGTCATTTTGTTTCTTGTTTTCAAAGTCAGAGAAGCATTGTTAGTATTTAAGCATTTTCGGTTAACATTAAGACTTTGTTCCTTATTAAAACAAGGATACAAAAAAAAAAATATTTTGGGTTTTTTCATGGACTTACCCATTTATTTTAAACAACTCTTCCAAATG